>NC_056742.1:106743751-106813751 GCF_019279795.1 Protopterus annectens | reverse complement strand
GCTAGTAGCTGATGGTGACTGCTGGGACAGTGTTGCCCACAAGACAACCCAGGACCATGTGCCCATGGCCTGCTATGTCATGATGTGGACAGCACACTTCCTTCTGTAGCATTGCAGGTATTGCCACTATGGGAGCATGAGTATGCATGGCCACATGGAATCTCAGCAGATGGTTTTACTGACCTATGTCCATGTGTCTGATGCCTAAATCCAACCAGATGTTCCAGTACAGACAATGTGTGGTCAAAGACAGACACTGTCTCAGCCAACCATCTGTCCACTACCTCAGTGAACCAATACAGGGTGCCCTCAATGCAGTGGAGGAAGTCATGGAAGTCAGACTGTGCTGCATCCATAACCCTAAGCATCCATCTGGTGTTACATTCAGAATGTACCTGTGCCTCCATGATGGCCCAAAACATATGGCGAGTGACATGTGATGTGACACCTGTGACAGGTGGTGGATGGGCAGCAGTCCTACTTTGAGCACCCCTGTCAGTCTGCCTGTGTAGGACCTCACCAGATCTCTCCCTGTTGCCAGTGCCTACACTCACTGATGCCATAGTTGTCACACTATCCTGTGCAATGTTGCCACCCTCTGACTGTCCAATATCTGTGGCCTTTGAGGACAAGGTATGTGTGGACATACTGACTGCATGAGGGGACAATAGAGGCAGAAGAGGGTTGTCAACCTCTGGGACAGATTCAGCCTCCGACAACCCCACCTGTGCCTCACTATGGCCACCATCATCATCAGAGTCTGACAAGACACTGACATCAGGTTGTGAGGGGGACAGACGCCAACACCCCCGTTCACCTATGAGAAGCAGGAGAAAAGCAGTACATTACTACCTGCACTATTATGCATGGTAATCCACACAGACTCATGCAAATGAGGATCCACAACTGAATTACACGTGCCACATCTTCTCATCTCTAATCTCATGTACAACAGACAAACACACAAGAACATACACAGACAAGTCAAGCCCTTTATAACATGCACTTCAGCTACATCCAGTTAATGTCACCAGTACAGTGCACCTGTGAGGTATGCAATATGACAGTGTATATGATGGAACTACACATAAAACCTAGTACACCTGTCTTGAGAATGATATGCCAGTAGTAGTATCACTGCCTCAGGTATGTACAATCTCTCTATTGTGTTTGAACAGGCATCTCGGAGTAATTGCCTCATGCATAGCAGGCTGTGTAGTCACTTATAACTATAAGTGTCGGCACCACCAAATGTTGCAGCTTTACAAGGTGGTATGTGCATATATCCACATGTACAGTATCTACTGTGATAATGGCTATATTGCTGACATTCTGAGTATGTGTGCAGAATTGTGCATAAAACCCAACCCCCCCCCCCAATGCAGATAAACCTGGCACCCATTTACTGGTATGTACAGCCTGCCATAATGACTAATACAGTATTACACTGGTGAACACAGTAAGCTTACCTGGACGGTCCTCTTCTGTGGACACTGTGGCATCCACCTCCAGGATGTATGGCATAATGGATGCCTGGGAGCTGTTGGGTGGTCCTCGTTTAACCAGGAGTTCCTCTGTGACCAAGAGTGGTTGTTCTGTTGCAGGCCCTCTACCGGTGGCAGCATAATCCCTGGCAACAGCAGCTGCCCTTTATCATGTAGAATTCACCATATCTGTGGCCCAGTGTCAGACGTACTCATAGGTCCTATCCTGTCGGCCAATCTGATTACCAGCCTACACAAGGTCTGCCCACAATGCTGCCCACTATTCATGATTGTGCTGACACCTGGAAAGCAAAATGTGATGGTGGTGTCTGAGGCAACTATTATGATATCATTCACTGCAGTTGAGAATGGTGGATGTCTCCTGCGGTACATGGTTTCTTAAAGACAACAAGAGGTGAGCACATTACAGGACCAGATACATGGAGGTCTTTTTGTACAGATCGTGCACTTCCATAATGGCCTGCACTATCCACTGCTCCCTCACATGTCATACCCCACAGTATGGAAACACACTACATGTGTGGATATCACCAAGATAGTAGCAGTATTAAGTTATGTCCCTGTGTGATGACAGATTCTACTGTATGTCCCTTCACCCATCACTGCAGTCTACTGTGGTGTGTCCCCTACAGGCAAATTCCCACTAATATGTCATACAGGCCTGTCAGCCAAATAGCAGTGTGCTATTATAACAACTATATGGGGATAGTCCAGGAACACCAGTGTGCCACAATGACAGAAAACAATGCAAACTTGCTGTAGTATATGTTCCCTATAGGTATCACACCTCCCAACTATACAAATATTTGCAAAATGTCAAGATGTTTGCCTCATAGATGTGGTCCTTTTCATACAAACTTGTGGATGTCTGACAAATGGTTGACCAATCATTGATGGTTGATTTCAGAAAGTAAAGACTGAATCTGACTTCCACATGTCATAGCCCTCAGAAAACAGCTATGCTACAGTAATATATGTTAGTCTGTTCACATTCTTACTTTGTACTGGCAATATTTCTATTCTGTCACTGAGGTTTGGCCTTTGGCCCCCCATTAATTATTGCTTTATCCTGATTTCTTGCTGTAGGAGATTGACAGGTATATTAGGCATAGCTCTCAACCAAACAAGGACAAATGTCGATGAAATAGGGACTTAGAGTACATCAGGGACACTTTTATAATGATAGAACTATTTATGTGACACATACTATAGTGTACACTCTTAGTTATTGTCACTATGTATTATGTGTAATCCACTAGCTTTTCTACAACAGCCGACCCTTGTAGGACAGATTGACAGGGACAGAGTTGAGATGTGATTGAAAGCAGGGACAGTTGAGAGGCATGTCTGTAGGTGTAGGATAGCAGAGTATCAATGACATGTCAATAATATAGATCTAAGACAAGCCTAGTGCTGTAATCCCTATTCCCCATCCCTCCATGCTCCCATCTGCATCCCGTTATATGGAGAAATCTATTACATACCTGATGGAGTGCAGTATTCCTTTTTTGAATCTTTCCTCTAGAAATGCTTTGGACATACACTGTCTGTGTGACTGAAATCTCATATAGACCTGTTCCCCATAACCAGTTTCTTGTCTTTTGAAGGTAATGCTTATTAACAGGTAATTGCCTCTGCACCAGTCTGTGGCTCAGAATTGCTAATTGCAGCCAAAGCAGCTGAATTGTACTATCAGTGATATACCACCACAGTACAATTTATAAGGCTTTCATGTAAGCCTTGGCTCTTTCTTAGTTTTTGAGATGGACATTACTGAGGTGTGGAGACTACAGCATCGGAGCAGGTACATACAAATACTGTCTACTGTAGAGATTTATGATGTATGTCCACAGTTTTGCCTCATATGTTTGGTCAGTGTCCCATGACATTGTGGTCATCTGGCAGTTCACTGCCAAACATTTTTGGTTGAGGTCAGTAAGGGAAGAGGGTCATGTGAGTGTCACACTTCATACCCATCAGAATATGTATGCTAATGCAATAGCAGTTATTCTATCAATTTTGCTATCATTGTAGGAGCAAACTGTTAAACATGTCCCTATCTCTGGGCCTCTGCCCCTTCATTATGTATGGTTGTAGCCGGATCCCTTGTTCTAGGGGGTTGGGAGGTATGGTAGTTCTGTAACAGCTACTGTAACATAAAGCTTTGTATGCTACAGGCTGCAGCATGGGGGGTGGGGACTATGAACACTTTGGAGGACAGCAAACTGTACATGTAATTGTGGCAGCTGTGGCAGCTTTGTCATTACAGCAGATCCAGACTAAGGGTACCCTTTACAGTCCAATCGAGGCATGTGGTTAAGGTAGATCTGTTATAAAACAGTGGCAATAACAGAATAGTAGGTGACATATAGTTGGAAACTCCAAAAGCAAGGTGCAGAAATGGAGATGATGTACAATCCACTATAAAGCTTTATTCAACCACCAAATCCACAAACAGTATGAAAGAGAACGAAAAACGAACACTTGAAAATACATGAACGCCTTAGATATTCCACCATGCGTTTTCGTCTCATACATAGACTTCATCAGATGACCAGCCTGTTTCAGGAGGACCAATATTTAAATACAACCAATGAATCAGTTTATTATGCAATTAAGTAATCTACCAATAAGTTATAAAAGTACTTAAGACCATAATTATACTCATACTTCAGTTAAAAAGCTTGCTAAAATTTATCTAATCAACATTATAGTTCTTTATTCTTCTCAAATTAAAACCCATTGAACAATATTATAAAATCTTCACAGAAGTCATTATTTAAAAAAGTCATTTTTTTAAAAAAAGTAGTTTCTAATATAAAAGTTTAAATAAAATACAGGATATTCATTTTGTGCAGACCTGTGCCCTCTAGTGGCTATGTTTAGGTTATATTTCATATCCCCTTAGAGCTTAGCAGATCTTAGCTTTAACAAAGGTTTAATAGAGATATAGTCGTTTAAACCTGGGGGGGGGGGTCACTTGCTTCTAGGGTTATCTGCCACCATAGCTCCCTGTATTCTATTTTATCTTCCCAAGGACCCCCCCATATCATTTTTAATTTGTTCTTAGACCATAAAACCAAAACTAGCATCTGAACAGGTCCTAGTATGTTTAAAAAGAGCATTAGTTTCCTTTCCCACTGAGATTTCATAACTATGTTCATAGATCCTTCTTTTTAATTTCCTTTCTGTCTTTCCCACATAGAAAGACCCACATGTCCTGCAAATAGCTAAATATATAATTCCCTTAGTCTCACAATTGTAATATTCAGAGCTATTTATCCACTTTTTTCTACTTTCCAGGTAGTAATTTTCTAAATTTAAAATATATACATTGGGTACAATGGCCACATTTATATGTTCTCTTCTTACCCCTGTTATTACTACCTACTTGTTTGTTTTCTAAAATAGTTGTGATACAATGGGAATTCTTATAGATCACCTTTTGTGGTATATTGGACAAATCTTCTATGTCCAAGAGGGAAACAAATCTCTCCCATTCCCTTAAAAAAATCTTTTTAACATTACTATTTAAAACATTGTATTCTAGTATTAAGGCCTGATTAAAATCCTCTCTAGCCTTTTCTTTAATAAAAATATCACTGTATTCTTTACATCCTAGCATGGGTTTAAATTTGTCAATTCTCCCTTTTTCCACTTCTTCCTTTATTTGGGTAATGAAATTCAGAGGGTAGCCCCTCTCTAAAACATTTTCTGTAGTAACTCACACTCCTTAAGAAAATCACTTTCTGAACTTGTCATATGGTAACCCCTTACAAATTGTCCCTTCACAATGTTTTTCTTACAATGTAAAGGGTGTGCACTTTCAAAATGCAAGAAGGAATTGCAGCAAGTTGGTTTTCTATATATTTTAGTTTCAAAATTTGTACCTACTTTATATACCTCAATGTCCAAATATTGCAGGCTAATGTCAGAAAGTTTATATGTAAACCTTAAAAAATTAGTTGTATTACTTATATACATTAGAAATTCCTCTAATTTATCTTTTTCAGCTGTCCAAAAAATTACTATGTCGTCCAAAAACCTGCGATATAAAGACCAACATTTTTCAAATTCAGTATTAAAAATATATTTCTCCTCCCATTTAGCAAGGACCAAGTTCGCGTATGTAGGAGCACAGGCAGCTCCCATTGCTACCCCCTGAATTTGTTGATAAAATTCACTGTTAAAATAAATAAAATTATTCTTTAAAATCAAATCCATCAACCATATGTTTACTAATTTCTCATCCTGTGTTAATATTTTGTCCTCATACACAACCTCCTCCAACATTTCCATCCCCTCTATCATGATAATCTTCTTTTTGTAACCATAGACATCATTGATTTGTTTTCTTCCATTCCCCACAAGGAGGGGATGGAAATGTTGGAGGATATTGTATATGAGGACAAAATATTAACACAGGATGAGAAATTAGTAAACATATGGTTGATGGATTTGATTTTAAAGAATAATTTTATTTATTCTAATGGTGAATTTTATCAACAAATTCAGGGGGTAGCAATGGGAGCTGCCTGTGCTCCTACATACGCAAACTTGGTCCTTGCTAAATGGGAGGAGAAATATATTTTTAATACTGGATTTGAAAAATGTTGGTCTTTATATCGTAGGTTTTTAGACGACATAGTAATTTTTTGGACAGCTGGAAAAGATAAATTAGAGGAATTTATAATGTATATAAGTAATACAACTAATTTTTTGAGGTTTGCATATAACATTTCTGACATTAGCCTGCAATATTTGAACATTGAGGTATATAAAGTAGGTACAAATTTCGAAACTAAAATATATAGAAAACCAACTTGCTGCAATTCCTTCTTGCATTTTGAAAGTGCACACCCTTTACATTGTAAGAAAAACATTGTGAAGGGACAATTTGTAAGGGGTTGCCATATGACAAGTTCGGAAAGTGATTTTCTTAAGGAGTGTGAGTCACTACAGAAAATATTTTTAGAGAGGGGCTACCCTCTGAATTTTATTACCTGAATAAAGGAAGAAGTGGAAAAAGGGAGAATTGACAAATTTAAACCCATACTAGGATGTAAAGAATACAGTAATATTTTTATTAAAGAAAAGGCTAGAGAGGATTTTAATCAGGCCTTAATACTAGAATACAATGTTTTAAATAGTAATGCTAAAAAGATTTTTTTAAGGGAATGGGAGAGATTTGTTTCCCTCTCGGACATAGAAGATTTGTCCAATGTACCACAAAAGGTGATCTATAAGAATTCCCATTGCATCAGAACTATTTTAGAGAACAAACAAGTAGGTAGTAATAACAGGGATAAGAAGGGAACATATAAATGTGGCCATTGTACCCAATGTATATATATTTTAAATTTAGAAAATTACTACCTGGAAAGTAGAAAAAAGTGGATAAATAGCTCTGAATATTACAATTGTGAGACTAAGAGAATTATATATTTAGCTATTTGCAGGACATGTGGGTCCTTCTATGTGGGAAAGACAGAAAGGAAATTAAAAAGAAGGATCTATGCATATAGTTATGAAATTTCAGTGGGAAAGAAAACTAATGCTCTTTTTAAACATACTAGGACCTGTTCAGATGCTAGTTTTGGTTTTATGGTCTTAGAACAAATTAAAAATGATATTGGAGGGGGGGGTCCTTGGGAAGATAAAATAGAATACAGGGAGCTATGGTGGCAGATAACCCTGGAAGCAAGTGACCCCCACCAGGTTTAAACGACTATATCTCTATTAAACCTTTGTTAAAGCTAAGATCTGCTAAGCTCTAAGGGGATATGAAATATAACCTAAACATAGCCACTAGAGGGCACAGGTCTGCACAAAATGAATATCCTGTATTTTATTTATACTTTTATATTAGAAACTACTTTTTTTTAAAAATGACTTTTTTAAATAATGACTTTTTTGAAGATTTTATAATATTGTTCAATGGGTTTTAATTTGAAAAAAAAAAAAAATTTTAGCAAGCTTTTTAAATGAAGTATGGGTATAATTATGGTCTTAAGTGCTTTTATAACTTATTGCTAGATTACTTAATTGTATAATAAACTGATTAATTGGTTGTATTTAAATATTGGTCCTCCTGAAACAGGCTGGTCATCTGATGAAGTCTATATATGAGACGAAAACGCATGGTGGAATATCTAAGGCGTTTATGTATTTTCAAGTGTTCATTTTCGTTCTGTTTCGTACTGTTTGTGGATTTGGTGGTTGAATAAAGCTTTATAATGGATTGTACATCATCTCCATTTCTGCACCTTGCTTTTGGAGTTTTTGGTCATTTTAGGCAGTTTACACCACTTTATTTTTGACATATAGTTAGGTTATATGGATATGTGCAGTGTGCCCTACCTGCAGGCCTTTGAATTGCAAAAATGGGTAGCAGATAATTAAGTAGCAGTAACCTGTGGGGATTAAAATTGCATGACTCAGTCATTACTTGCTGTATTCACAACAATGTAATTGAAGTGCAATACAACACTGGATTTGAACCCAGGACTGTGTGCAGTAAAATGGACTACATATAAGGCATTTAACAGACTGAAATACTGAGACACTGCAAAAGCATGTGTATTTGCAAGCTGTATGTGCACATATACAGGCTGAGAAACATTTTTGCATCCATGAATATGTGCATTGCATTATATGGTTGTAGTTCTGCACCAGGGTCCCAGTTATACATATACTTTGTCAATGCTGCCTTAGCAGGTGTCTTTCCACAAGTTGCTGATAAAAGTGCACATATACCTGCTATCACAGGCCTCGCTTATATCCATTAGTACACATCTTTCTTACTCTTTAGTATTGCACCAGAGTCCAGGATATACTCCTGGTTTGCATATTAGTGTTTTATTTCAGTTAAATCATGATGACTGTAATTAGCAATCAGTATGTTATGCTGGAACACCTGTTTAACTTAAGGTCTGTATAGAGTTGTGGGTTAATGCAGTGTGCTATACTGCAGAGGGGCCCAGTTTTGACACTTGGCAGAAGTATTTTCTACATGTGAGTAACAATTTAATAGACGCATATAGTCATTAGAGCTCATTAAAGATCATTTAATCTGAGGAAAGTGAAGTGGTGTGGTGCGTCGCTCCTAGCAAACCTGCTCTAAAAATATAAAGAAAAGAAAAAGGGTTGTTAGAAAAGTGGTGAAATGGAGGCAAGCAGGGGCAAAAACAATGCAAAAGGTATGTAGGGATGTGCAGGAGGGGTGTAGGAAACAACCATAGCTATCCATTTCTTGTACAGCAACAGCTGTGCATTTTGACAGATTTTGTAGATGAATTTGGACTCCCAAACCCCAGAGAGAGGGGGTGGGCTGAGGACAACATCAATGTGTTGTCAAGCCAATTGGACTAAATTAGTTGTGTCCAGTGGACACATGTTAAATGGAGAGCTATGTATGGAGGCAATATGTTTTTTGTGGGACAGGTCCTCATTGTTTTTAACAAGAGTGTGAAATGTTGGAGAAGGGACATAGGTACATATGGGGAGGTAAGTTGGGTAGGAGAGATGTGATAGCAGACAGACAAGACAGCAGACAGGGGTGTTGTGTGACACATGAGGGGGGCAAACACCTTGGATGGGGAGAGTGTTGTGGAATCAGAGTCACATGTACCTCCAGACAGCAGTAGCATGACTGACATCCCCACCCATGGGCAGTCAACACTGGTCCTTCACTGACCTGAAGGTGGCTGTGCTGGAAGCTCGGCACCAGGGCCAGCCTACCCCACTAGGTTGGCCAGTGTGCCCTCAATCTGGTGCAGGTGATGTTCATAGGTCCAATGAATGATCCTGTGCACCATGACCGGCAGTTGATCTTGGGTGACTGCAGCCCCTCTGTCACCACTCCCACAGAGATGCCAGGCCCTGTACCCTGGGGCATTTCCACCTGATGCCACAGGTGGTGCAGGGTCAGTGGAGGGGTCACCCCAGCCTGGGTCCTAGATGTGCTAGGACCCAGTACCATGGCCAGTTAAGGCAAGGTAGGCAGATCACTGGGAACCAGCCTACCCTGACATGCTGTGGTGATGGAAGTATAGCAATAAGTATGGGTTAGTTATGAAGAAAACAAAGTAATTTCAGCATGCCGGAACAGCGAAAATAACCCAATTACATATCAGTGCATATTATGTGAAACACAACAACAAATGACAGAACAGTCAATATGTTAACAGCATGCCAGTACCAGTTACAGCATAAAACCAAATAGGTAATTCAACAAGATATGTTAATATACAACCATTATAATACACAACAATAATAATACACATGCCCCAAAATGCAATTAATTTAACAACATATGGTTAATAGTAAACCATAGCCAATGGATAACAATAATAAATAAATGAAGATAAGGGGTGGGGAGAGAGAGAAAAACAGTCCATTAGTACCATTATAGGCCATTTACTTGGCAACAGTTCTATCTACAGTATGGGTCTGGCCTTTCTGTATGTGTACAAGTCCTCTATAGCTGCCGTAGCACCTACATACCTCTCAAACTATTTGCATGGGACAGTATGAGCCAAGCAGTAACAACTGCAGATACACAACTACACAGAACACTTGCACACCAGGTGGGCCTATATAACTACCAAGGTGTACTGTGGACTGATGTAGTGATACTTTGCAAATTAGGTAATCATTTTGATGGTAATCTTGTGACAGATTACGCACTACTAATTACAGTATGTGACAACGTGACACTTGAGAGACATGCATGTGTAAAGTACAGTAACTAAACAACTATCATGCCTTGCTTGACAGGCATGGGGATAGAACCCAATAGCAGTGAATGTAGAGGACATCTGCATGGAATGTATGAATTGGCTGCAGCAACTTTTAACAGATTCTCCAGGCATACAGCCATACCAAGATTACATATTTTATTTATTTCATTTTATTTTATTATTATTATATTTAGTTCCTTTATGTTATGATGTATTTTCACATTCTTGCTAATCATTTTAACAGTCTGTGACATCTAAACACACAATTATTTACTCATAATATGGGCTACCTCACCCATTTACCTGTAGTTCCTGTGGATAGAGAATCTGTAAACATTTCATGACTGGTACTATAATATTTAGTGCTATATAGCACTGGATTTGAACCCTGGTCTGTGTGTGACAAAATGTACTACAGATAGAGCATTTAACAAACTGAGCTACTGAGTCACTGTTGATTACTGATTGACTGATATTTGCCTAGAGCTCACTTGGAACCAGTATATGACCTGGTAGTAGTACTACAGTTTTATACTAGACTGCAGTGAGAGTAGAACACACATGCATGAATTAAAAGCATGACAGAGATAGTAGGTAATCTATACAATAGTATATAGAATACAGGTGTATACAATATATTGTTATTGATTTGAAAAATCTATGAAGTCAACAAACAATATCAGATCATGTTGAAATATCTATGACGTCAACAAACAATATCAGATCATGGAGTGGGCTACTTCACCCATATACCTTGCCTGTCTGCTGTTTGTGGATGACAGAGCATTATGTGAACAATATTGGCCTAGAAACAGCCTTGAACAGCCCTGTATGTGTTAAACAATACATTTGGCAGCCATTATATTTACAGTCTACAGCTATTACAGTGTTATACTTGACTACAGTACCTTACCTTACAGCCTGAATGCATACAGTTGTACTGCAATGGTTAAAACGAGACAATCCAGAGGTACACAGTTTACCTTGGTGTTAGTGGTATTGGTTCATGTGTTATTACAGAACAGTTAGCATTATTCATTTCTTGAAAAACAGCTCTAATTCCACACTTATTGCACTACAGACTTTATTGTATATACTTTAATGCAGTTTCTGGTATTGTTTCATGTTTTTGTTGCACTACAGTTGGCATTATTCATTTATTGCACTACAGCTCTAAGTTCACTTTTATTGCAATACAAACTTTACTGTATATACTTTATTGCAGTTAATGCTGTACACTTTCTTGCTTATTTCACTACAGTTAGCATAATACATCAGTATTCACCACATTCACTGTGCAGCCTGGCCAAATCCCAGACATGTGCCTTGATGTTGTGAGCCCTCTCGTCTGCAGCTGTTAGTAGAGAAGCACACAATTATGCATACCAGTTTAGCAGACATTCAGATTAGATATTGGTGAAACAAAGGTAAAAGTACTTAAATACTTGTGGGGCATTCCCTGCCCAAGCTTCTTGGACCCAGGTGACCAAGAGATCCCCCTTTTGTCTCTTCAGTTTGCCATGGTGGTGACAACACTGCTCACCTATGTGGGGGATACCAGTAGCACTGGTGAGTTCCCTTGCCAGATGGTCCCAGGCCTCTGTCTTACATTCTCAGCCTTGGAAACATCCCTGCAGCAGCCAGTCATCATGTTTTGTTTTTACTAGGAGTCCAGCCAAGACCCTAGACTCCAGAATTCCCCAACACTAGGCCTGAAAGCATGAACCCTCACCAACACCTGCCATAGTATCCTTCAGAGACAGAACTCCAGTGGATTATGCTGTATTCCCACCTACTGTGCTTAATATAGCCTGTTTTCCCACCCTTACACATCACTGGACAACATTTAAAAATGAGTCACATCACTTAGCAGTGCACAGACCAGAGCAGCTGAGCTGACCAGTGTGAAAACTCGAAGACCCATACGCTTAGCAGTGTGCAAAACAGCCAGGCAGTGCATAAATATTTTCAGCAATTATTGTGTTTATGTGGTGCATAGCAGGTCTTAGCAGGTCTTAGCAGAGCTTAGTGCACAGCAGGTCAGAATTTTAAAATAATTGGCAAAATTTGTATTTCAAAAATAAATGCTTATTTTCCCTTCCATTCAAACCATGCACCTACTGCTCATGAGGCTGTACCTCCACCCATTTAGCTATAGGGACATGTGGAATTCTGCTATACATTGACATACCCCTCTGAGCTACCTATAAGCACTTCTGAGCACCATGCTGGACTGCTCACACCTGCTCAGCTATGCTTAAACATGACATTTATATAAATAATTAAAAGCATCCGGTTACTATTTTTAGATGTCTGGCAGGTGTCTCAGCACTGCTTAGCATTGCTGTGCTCCATGCAGTGCCGGGCAAACATGCAGTGCCGGGCAAACATGCTTTTTAGAAAAGAAAAAATGACATTGGAATAATACAATTGGACATTGCGGGGAGTGTCTTACTCATTTGCAAACACAGTTGCCCTTACACTCCCTACACTGATTCAATAACCATGTTCCACAGCTCTCCATTGGCAATGTGCCATGACTAATTTTCATGGAGTGCTGCCGAGGGGGAACCATGTACACGGACACAGTAACATTCTGTTTAGGCTCTACATTGTGCCTACATGGAATTTGTTAAATCCTGAGGTCTGTTTTTATGTGTGAATAAAGTCACTCGCATTCCTCCTGCAAGAACCTTTACCTCCTTAATAATTATAATCATCTCTGATGTCAGTACACCTTAGAAAAAAAGGAATTTTCCATATACTGATATTCTCTCAAAATAGTTTATTGCTGTACCCAACAGCAGTTGCAAAAGTTCTGTCATATTCAACAATTGCTTTTCTATATAGGCTCTTTACTTAAATCACTGAAGAAAAAACTTTTACTTACAAAACAGCATCATTTCTAAAGCATCATAGCTTGTAATTCTTTTTAGAGTTCTTTTTTAGTAGGGCACTGCAGTCCTATAGTGTATTTTGTACCATGTTAAATAATACCTTGATATTCAATGCCTAAGTTAAAGGCTACTTTATAGCATGCCCCATACTTCAGTAACTAAGATCTGGATGAACTCAAGCACCCTTGCTAACCAAAGCAACAGTTTCATATTTAATTTAATAATTCTGATCCTAGTTAGAAATAAGCATCAGACACTAAATGCTCAAAGAAAAATGATTTTGGCATGCATTTTCATCATTCCTGAAGTACATGTGATAAACTATAGCACAGGGGAAATGTATTTTATACATTATTGCCAACCTCTATGATGTAATCCCACAGCGGCTGTATGTGTCTGCCTCACTTGGAGGTTGCATAGTAAGACTAAAGGTTTTCAATAATGAAGCCAATAGCTTTATTAAAAGACGCTGTCACATCACTTGTTTTAGTATTGCAAACTGTTTGTATTACTTTTCAGACATTTTCTAGATATTTGTTCTGCAAATATAATCTTCAAAAAAGTGTTTTTCTCTGAATTTCTAAGGGTTAGGTTAGCAAGGCTGTATACTGCAATGGCTTTGTAAAGTAAATTGATATGCAGCACTGTCTATTCATCCTGGGACATAATAAAAATATTCAAAAGGCAGAGTTAATTTGTGGAAAAGAATTAGGGTGTATCTGAATGGGAGAAGCAGAGATGTATAAAAGTATTATAACACCATAATGCAAGCATTTCTACAAAAACAAGAAAGTACAAGTTTGTAAGTAAATTTACCATATCAGTAGATTTTCAAATGATCACTGCCTCAGTAACTTTAGCTATAGGGGTTATTTCCTGGCAAGGATATAACAGACGGTCAGCTTCCAAAGTGTCAAGTAGCTCGAGGTTAGCTGACTAAAAAAAAACAAGGTCGGGCACCAAGCACTTCAGAGCTTTTCTGCCAACAGACAAGGGTAGATTGAGCCCTGAAAGGACAATGCTAGGAGCAACAAAAAAAAATGTTCAAACCCTGACATAAAAACAGACCAAAAACAAGAGGGATGGAGGGAGTGAGCAGCTACTGGAGCAGTGATCATTTGAACATTGACTGTAATGACACATTTACTTGCACAACTGTAAAATGTTTATCATATTGATTACTGCTGCAGTAGCCTTAGCAATATGGGTAGATTACCTAGCTTACTATATTTGGGAAGTGGAAGAACAGTCTAGGAGCCTCAGGAGAATGGTCCTAACAAAGTCTGAACTGGACCTAGAGAGGAAATCAAGCTTGTTGTGTTTTGTAAATGTAAGTACTGAGGACCAATTAGGAATGTTTAGAATACATCTAGAATCTAACCCTTTCCAAAAAAGCCATAGATGAAGCCAAGACCCTGAAAGAGTGGGCCGTGGCCCTGCCCAGAATAGATTTATTATGGTGAGTATAAAAAAAGGCAATAAATAGCCTTAGTCAACAATTTGGAAATAGACTTTTTTGTCACAGGTTGTTCTTTCTTCTTAACTTCATAAGAAATGAACAATTGATCCGAAGATTGGAAAGACTTAATTCTATCAAGATTGTAGCTGAGTCATCTGTGGACATCCAAGGTATAGAGTATACTTTCTCCTTTATTTTTAACTTCAGCAAAGATTGTCTGGATGAAAGTAAACTCAGATACCACTTTAGGCATAAAAGAAGGATTTCTTTTCAAACAAACTCTGTCTCTGTGGAAAATGTGATTGGGTTGTCTCACCATAAGAGCTTTCAACTCAGATACTATTCTTGCAGAGGTCAGTGCAATCAGTAAAACTGTTTTCCATGTTAAGTACCTCAAATCAGCCTGATTAGCTGGTGCAAATGGAGCAAGTGTTAGCTTCTCTAGCACAAAATTAAGATCCCAAGGAAGAGCCATCACTTTCCTTGTAGGCCTCTTATGCAGAGGAGTATCCATGAGCAGCTATACTGAAATGGACAATAAATGAGTCTTGACAGAGGAATAAGAAAGGCCATAGCATAGTAACTCACACATATAGTGTACATCCAGAAAATAACTAAACCTGAATGGGTACTGGTTATTTTGCTGGCACTGACAAGAAAACCTTTTCCAGTTGCTAATATATGATTTTCTGGTAGCCTTTATTTGCCTGCATTAGTATCTTTTGGAAGTCCTTAGTAAACAGGTGCCTGAAATGAATTAAGATGTTATCATCCTGGTAGTCAACTGAAGATGATTGATGTCAGGGTGTATCAAACATCCCTGTTCTTTAGTGAGTAGAGCCAGTCTGTGAGGAAGCTTCTGGTAACTGTCCCAGCCATTTCCAAAAGAATAGAGAACCATGGTTGCCTGGGGCTGAAGGAAGTTGCCATAATTATCTTGGTGGATTCATTCTGAATCTTCAGAATTTCCCTGGATATTAGTGGAAAAGGTGGAAAAACATACAGGAACATTCCTGTCTAAGAAAAAGAAAGGCATATGTCTTCCAGGCCTTCTTTCATAGAATCCTGGAACTGAATCTTGACAGTTGATTGTTCAAAGAGATCTGCTTGAAGTACTCCCTACAGATGGATCAAAATTTGGAAGACCCCTGATCTAGATTCCATTCATAAGGGTCTGCCCTGGTTCTGCACAGCTTGTCTGCTACACAGTTTTGCTCTGACGGAATGTAAGATGCCTATACAGTGAGTTTGTGCTGTGAAGCTATATCCCAAGATGACATGACTAATCTGTAAAGGTGCTTGTTGCTAGACCATATGACAGGGGTAACAATTTAAAGAGGTCTAGGGGACCAAAGATGATTTAGAGAGGTGAGACACATCCTTAGCTTTCTGTTTCTTTTTGACAGAAAACAAATCTGGCCAACCATGTTAGTAATGGCAGCAGACGCTTCCCCAGGGATGGGAACAGCATTCTTATATAACAAGGAAGGCTTCCCTGTTCCCTCTCCCAGGACTGACAAGAATGATTCTCCATTGCTCACTGAGAGGACGGTGACATTGGAAGAGGACATGGCTAACCCTGGTCTACAGCCGCTGTAGGTACTAAAGCCGAGGCATCTGGACTAAAAGATGAGTGTTCTAAGTACAGCTAATGGCCACATCAGGGTCATCCACCTGTGGCTGAGGCAACTTGCTAGCCTGTGGCGATGACAAAGGCTGTTTGCCTAACTTTTTCTTTTTATGGCTTGAAGAAGGACAGACCCTGGTGCCCATTCCCTGGGGAAGACAAGGAGTAAATGCCAATAAAAAATATACAAGTCTTTAAAAGTCACATTTCTCCAGAAAAACACAGTAAAAAGTACTTCAAAACACTTTGTCAGCCCCATAAAAATGAAATAAATGGAATTTCTCCACAGAAAAAATGGTTTTCAATCTACGAAACTTTTAAAATGGCAAAAAAAAGAAGAGCGCTCCCATTTAAAAGTGAGAGTACAGTTTCATGAAAGTCCATTAAAACACAAAGCTCCTAGCTTTAAAATACCTTTCCTAAAATGGAAAGTGACAAAAGACAAACAATGTTTAAAAAAATGGAAGGGTTTTCCTCAAAGGGAAATAATCTGCCCAG
Organism: Protopterus annectens; assembly: GCF_019279795.1. Lineage (NCBI taxonomy): Eukaryota > Metazoa > Chordata > Ceratodontiformes > Protopteridae > Protopterus > Protopterus annectens. The sequence goes on along the minus strand of NC_056742.1, from coordinate 106,797,024 downwards.
CAGAAAAACAGCATCAGTCTGACAGTCAGTCCTCAAAAGCCTTAGAGGAGCATATTTTTCAGCGGCAGTAAATCTCTGAATGGCTTGGTACCAAAACGTTATTTTCAGTCAGCTCAGCTAGAGCTGCCTGACAGTTTACACACATGGAAAGTGCCCTGCAGCTTTGGAAGCTAGCCGGCTGTTATATCTGGCTATTATGGCATGATATAACCAATATAGCTAAGGCTGCTGCAGCAGTGATCAATAGGCTGAACATCAGCAGTATGTGTGTGTGTGTGTGTGTGTGTGTGTGTGTGCATTTCTATGTGTTTATTCATAATAGTCGAGTGTCCTGTTTTCTGTAGCTAAATGTTAAGGGGCAATCTCTAGTCTTGAAGAGTTGACATTGTAGTTTACAAATTAGGCAAAAAATGTACTGATCTGATTAATATGAGCAATTTATAAAATTCACTCCTGAGATAATTTCAAAATATGACTGCTACCATTCATACAACACAAGAGTAAAAGAACAATGTGTTAACAATTTCATGAAGCATTAAGAAAGTAAAAGCAAAAAAAACGAAGAGGCATGTAGTATCACAGAGTCCTATTATCATAAATGAGCTGCATTTTGTCATTTTCATTTGTGGCGTCTGTACTTCACAACTGTCCAGATGTTTGTAGAATGTCCAGATGTTTGCCTCATGTTCATGGTCTGTCCCTCATAAAATGTGTGGTTTTCTGGCAAATCATTGAGGATTTTGGTCACTTAATAATTACAGACTTTTGAGTTTCTGATGTTGTATCCTTTATAAAATTCATGCTAATGTAATACCTTACCTTTTATTCTAGCAACATTCTAAGTTTATAAGATTAATGTTTTTGACTTTGTCCAGAATTCATGTGCTAAGAAGTTGAGAGGTATAGTGAAGTCCTTTTAGGAAGGTAAGTACCTGGTGAGGGGGTACAATTGGCATAGCCACACACACACATATTGAGAACAATAGGAGGACAAAACCACTTTCAGGGTGTTGTTGAAGGCTTGTTTTGCACTTTAATATTTAAGAGTGTTGCTCCTGCTGAGCCTGGATGTTGTATTTTTTCTTAACAAAAAAAATTCCTGTCCACAGTATCCACCTAAGAACTTCACTACACTGTGAACAAAGCACCATGGAGCCAGCGAGGATGAATGAAATATTGTTTATATATGAAGTCTCACATTTTGTAACACAAAAGTGCTAAACTGTCAATTTTATTTTTATAATAAACAATATTCTCATTTATCTCTGCTGGTCCATGATGCTTCGTTCTTAATGTACTGTTGTATTTTTCTTAATTGAAGGATTTGGAATGATGCTTTTATTTATTCGTTGATTGATTGATTGATTGATTGATCGATCGATCCATTGATTGATTGGATCATGGTATAGCTTCTAATTCATAAAGTGATTTGATTTGGGTTCTGGTAAAGTTTTAAAACATTAGTATGCTAACTAATTTTCGACTGATTTTAGGTGGTATGAATTTTCTTAAGTGGTTATCTCTTTATTTGTTTATTTTTTGCATTTATGACAGTTAGATTGTGACTACTTTATATTTAGCATTTTGACATCCTATTGTCGACCATGTGTCTAAAAGTCACACTAGTCACAAGAGCTGGAGAGAAGTAAATCAGATCAAGATTGTTTCTCTTAAAAAGTAAATTGACCAAGACCACAGATCTGAAGCTGCATTAAATGAAAAGAATAAAGCAAAGAATCTGCAGTTAATATATTTATAACTCAGGAGTAGGCACCTTATGAGAGAAATCTGAAAATCATGATAAAACTCCTACAGAAAGAACATGCATTTTAAAGAAAATGTAACATCTTTGCATAAGAAATTTAATAAATTATGTTGAATGCAGGGATTACTTTAAAGCGTCTTTTCTACTTTTCTCACAGAGAACTCTTGATATCAAGATGAGATCCATTAATAACATGTGTATCATTTGTACTGATTATATTAGATTTGTTCAACATGCTATACAGATAATCTCTAATAAAGCTCTTCTTTGCAGCTAATGTAAGAGTTTTTGATTTATGCAGTACGTGAGAGAAAAACATCAGAGTTGAAATTAAGAGGACCTAGGAGATATGCCATACACAGAACAGCAGAATTTGTAAACAAAAGCTAAACACACTAAAACTATGCATTTTTTCTCACTGAATTTTTATCGAGTTTTATAAAATCAGATAAATGATAATAAGAAAAGCAGATGAAAGAACGACTCACTTTACCAAATAATAAAATCCCACCTGGTTGGAGCTTGGAATACATGCCCAGCCTAATGTGTAACAACTCCCTCACAGAGGACAACAGGAATATATTCTAGCACTTACATTGCTCATAAGACACTCCCTCATTCCATTATAGCCAAGATAGGGTAACTAGTTCTCCTTCCAAAAAACAAATCCATAAACAAGTACTAAATATATAACCCATTCACTGACCTTTTTTGATGAGTGCAAACTTTCCATGAGCACTAACATCTTCACCATCTGTCTGTCATTTTAATACTGTTTATCCCTCTCTAATTATGAAATCCATTCACAGAGCTACAACTATGGCTTAAAAAGAACTTCTAGGTGTTCTAAAGCTCCTATTTCCAATGTTGCATCTCTTTGTTCTTGTCCTGCTTCCTCCCCCAGCTTATATAATCACCTGCTTACCTAAACATTACTACCAAAATATCTCTGTTCCCTTCATGTCCTCCCTCTACCCCTCGCTCGTCTTCACCCCAGGTCCCCCCACCTGCAGCACACTCTACGCACCTTGTTTCCCTTCCAGTCTTTCCTATCCCTCAGCAGTTACCCTGGCCAGTTTTACACATATAGTCTGGTTAAAACTAGGATCTTTAACCTCTGCGGTACCTATTGTTTTACTGACCCTAGCACCAGTTGTACCTTCCACTTACTCATCTAGTCTCCATTATTCATATCCAAACCAAAAACCTAAACTAAACAATTCTAAATCCCTTCATTCCAATACAAATACCTGCTCTGTGACTGTTTGAATCCCAATAGCTCTGCCACACATGTACAATACCATAACATATGTCAATAATCTACCCCTTGCTCCCCATATCACCATTTGTCACAAGATCCCACACTTTTTTAGAGGTTCTATACTTCATATATAGCAAATGTTAATGCAAGTTAAAGCTTGCACCTACTAGCTTCAGGTTCCCTGTAATATTCCATGCTTGATCCCACACCCCCTCCCATCTCTGTCTCATATTCACAACCACTCATCTGTACTTTAACCTACCAAAACCTGCCACCATTTCCAAAACCTCTCAAATCCTTGTAGATTCTATGTAACCAACCTTTTTCATCTTCCAATCGCTCTTGGTAGCACCCTCTGTCTTATCACGCTGTCATTCCCCCATATTAACTCCTTAAGACATAACTCTCCAGCCTGAATTTTCTCCCTATCAACCCAGACTTCTTAAATGCTGCTTGAAAATTAGCCAATGTATTCCTACTACCTCAATCAACTTATGCATATTTATATACCTTCCCTTTTTAATTCTACCTATCCAGTGTTTCTCTAAAGCATCAGCACAAATCTTCCCAATAACCTCAGCTTTCTTGTTTTCTCCTCTTGTGCTAATAAGCACTCTTTTCCAGAACTCTCTGCCAACCTCTTTGTTCACAGTCTCCTCAACTGTCCCCAAATATAGCCCTTTCACATCTAAGGCTCTTTCTTTCCACTGAACACAACTTATCCCTAACATCCTAGAAGTCCACAACATCTGATGCATTATTAAATGCAACTGCACATCTTCTTAAGTCCACCTTCCCCACTCCTACACTTTGTATCCATTCACACCCTACCTTTTCTAATCCCATTCTTCTTTCCCCATACAAAATACTAGGATTACATTTGTACCACACCAAAGTACTTATCTGAGTGCTTCATGCTACGTGATACAAAATATATAGAACCAGAAGTACCACCACTACCTTCATCACCATAGCCCTAGTCTGAAAAGTTCTAAGCATATGCAACCATCTAACAGGCATTCTTTCAAATTTTAACTTATTACCTCATTTATCTTCCTCACAGACAAATAAACCACTAGACCTGAATACTTACCATCAGTACCCTCTGGAAGCAGCAACACCACAGCCAGACCACCAGTACCCTCTGGAAGCAGCAACACCACAGCCAGATTTCTTCCATTCACTTTTCTGTATCATTACCAACACCGATTTCTTCAGATCTGGTTCATCCTCACACCCCTTAAAAATCTGGGCAACACACAAGATCAACATCCCACATCTTCCAAGAGCAACATACAATCATCAGAAAAAAGATTTATGCACTGTTTCATCCTTTCCATCTGAGAAAGGAAGGGTGCATATCATTGTGGAGCCTTCCTGTGTCCTGACAGAGTGCTCTTCAAACTATCTGGAGATATACAGAGCTGAGTATATTTTTCTGGCACTTCAGAGTTGTGTACTGGTAATTGTTGTTTGACTAATTTTATATCATTGCTGGCTGACTTCAGAGTTGTGTACTGTTATTTTTGCTTCACTGTATAGTTTTTCAGATCTCTGTTGAAGGTGTTGCTTTTCCCATACCCACCCTCCCTATTCCTGTGTTGTTGTTTAAATTTGGAGGCTTGTGCAGTTGCCCGCCCCCACTGTAGATTTGATCTGGGACACTCCCCCCAGTCCCATCTCTTTACCTTATTCTACCTAACAGACTCCTTCTGCACTTGTTTTGAGTCATTTTTAATTTAATTGCATTTTAAACTGTTTGGTCTAACATTACTACATACTCAAGTGTGCTAGCTTGCACTGCATTTGAATTGTTTTTACTGCTGTTTTAGCTACTTTTCTGTATATATAAAAAAAAATATATATATATATATATATATATATATATATATATATATATATATATATATATATACCTTTCCTGTAACTAGTGTAGTCTAGATTCAGATTTGCTGTATCCAAGACTGTATGTAAGCTTCTGAGTCCCCCCAAGCCTTCTGTTTTGGAGGGAAGCCTTCTAGCTTATCAGTGGGAGTGGAAAGCACTAGGTAACTTATCTACCACATAAGGAGTGGCTCTGGCCCAGAAATTGTAGTTATTGGCCGTTTGGGCAGTTTTTCCATCTCTCTCAACTTTCAGATTTAAAAGCCCGCATTTGCACTTGTCTCCCCCCTTTCCTGCAACTAGTTTAGTCCAGATACAGATTCTTAGTTTTAGCACTTGAATTTGCTTATTCGTGATCAGCACTTGTTCAGAACTTGTAAGCACTAAATAACCTACTAATTACTACAGCACTCAACCTTCCTCATTACCTAGAGAAAAACAGCTCTTGTACTCACTTTCCTCACTTATCTAGAGGAAAATAGTTTTTTATTCAGGCATGTCCAAGGGTCAGGTCCCAGTGTTCTCTCCTCTCTATCTGATGAATCTGGGCATCTTGGGGTAATGTAGAAATTGCCTCATGTACACAGACAAACCTGTCCTCCTACCACCCAACACTACAACCTGTGAGAGATACACTTATCTAGCCAAACTGGAGGTAAAGCTCTCTCCAATCGAGACTGAACTTGACAGTCAAGAGGAGAAGGTAAACACTTGCACCACACCACACTCATCACAGTCTCACTAAATCTACACCACCAAAATCCACACATAGAAATACAAAAACATTCACGGAGACTCTCAGTAATAATCTGCTCAAGCAACAGAGACTTCCAAAGCAGAAATGCAAGCAACCTCCACCCACCAACACAACCCAAATGACACATAGCCCGCAGACTCAGTGTGCCACTCAACCACAGCCAATAAGGCAAAACAATGTACACAACACACTAGTCATAGGTGACTCTATAGTCAGGCACACTGATGTCCCACTCACCAGGTTAAACAAGGAGAAAATTACTGTCAGCTGCCTGTCGGGTGCCAGGATCCGCCACATAACCCATGCACTCAGGTCACTCCACAACAAGTACAAATATGACTCTATCATTGTCCATGTTGGTGTGAACGACCTGAGACATACCTCCCTGGACAACATGAAAAGAGACATGGAAGAGCTCTCCGATCTTGTAGCCCAGGCAGGTATGACCCTAGCCCTGAGTAGCATTCTGCCATCACCCAGAATGATGCCACAATACAAGGACAAAATGATTGACTTCAACAATTGGCTAAGCTTCTGGTGCCATTCTAAAGGGATCCAGTATCTGTCTGCCTGGGATGACATGGTCGACAGACCACAATGCTTTGCCAGAGATGGCCTGCACCCATCACCCCTGGGATACCGGATACTGGCTAAGGTTCTTGCCGCCCCTATAGTGCCTTTTTTAGGCAAGGTTCAAATGACAAATTCACCACCGTAACAGGAACAGGCAAGCAAAAACTGAGGGTGATGCTACTCAATGCTAGAAGTCTAAATCTCAAAATGCACTCACTCGAGGCACTCCTTAAAATGGAGAACATTGATATCTGTGCAGTAATTGAGATCTGGTTCAAGGCTTCAGAGAGCACCCATGCACTAATAGGCTATAACTCATACCACACTTTTCGGTCATGTAACCTGGACTGGAACACCAAAGGTGGAGGTGTGTCCATATTCATTAAGGATATCCACACCTCCAGGCTAGTTGCTCAGCATGATGCAGCCAAGTTTATCCAAGTGCGACTAACTCTGGGCAAAACTGCAATCCAAATTGTAGCTTGCTACAGATCACCCACCATGCCCCAGGATTTCCACTCCTCTTTTCTTGATGTACTGGAAAATATTAGGGTTCAACCAAACACCCTAATAATGGGCAATTTCAACTACCCCACCATTAACTGGAAAAACTACTCATGTACCAACTCCTTTGCTCAACGCTTTCTGGAATTCATAAACTCCAGTGCCCTGGATCAACTTATCCACACCCCCACAAGGGGCAACAATATCCTAGATCTAGTCATTACCAACATGAGTGACCGGTGTTCCACACCTGAAGTCAGCACCTCATTGGTCCGATCCGACCATAAGCTAATTACCCTAGATATCAACATCCTGCCCCCACCCCCCATTAAGGAAACCATGGTAAAAAATGTCTCCAAAGCCAACTTCATGCTTCTTAAGACAGAAGTGGTGAACTTCATGACACCCATGCAGATGGACAATACAGTTACGACTACTGAATCCTACACAATTGCACTTTATAAGCACTTACATGAGTGCATGGATCATGCTATCCCAAACAGAACCAAGATGCTATCCTCCAAAAACAGGAAGCAAATCTGGTGGTCCCCTGCCATAAACAAACTGTACAACAGAAGGAAGAAACTGTTGCAAAAGAGAGTAAAATCCCATGAGTGCAGGAGCTCCCTGGTCAGCCTCAGTAAGAAGCTGCAATTCCTGATAAAATCCTCCAGAGCTAGTTATGAAAACAAAATTGCTACTGATTCTAAAGACAACCACAAAGCATTCTATAGCTATGTCAAGAATATCAATGGCAACACTCAGATCTGCTCTGAGTTACAACACAATGGCACTAAATATACAGACCCAACTGATATTGCCAACATCCTGGCAGATAGGTTCAGTGTAACTTTACCCCCCTCTCACCCCCTAAAGAGCCTATCTCTATACTGGAAGAATGCAAAGTTCCTGTAATCACGACTGCACAGGTAAAAAACACACTCTCCAAAGCCAAGAACACAGCATCCATGGGACCAGACAACATCCCAGGCTGCATTCTACATGAACTACAGAATGAACTGGCACCCCACCTAAGTACCATGTTCAATCATAGCCTCACCTCAGGCTTTGTGCCTGCTGAATGGCGCACAGTGATGGTTATCCCACTCTACAAGGGGAGCCACCACGGACCCCAGGAACTACCACCTCATTAGCCTGATGAGCCTGGTCTGCAAGGCCATGGAATGTATCATCATGGAACTTATAAACAAAGACATTGATAATCTCCACACTCTGGACCCCACCCAGTTTGGGTTTGTAAAAGCAGATCATGTCTCCTAAACCTGATAGACTTCTTTGAAGCAGTCACCAAAGCCGTAGACAAGGGTAAGGTGGTTAACACAGCCTATCTAGATCTAGCCAAGGCTTTCAACACCATTCCCCACTCTGGAATTATAGATAAACTCACTAAACTAGGTATAAATCCATATGTCACAAGATGGGTTGCCAACTGGCTCACTGACAGAACCCACACTGCGAAAGTAGCATACTCCAAATCCGACTTCAGACCAGTGACAAGTGGAGTACCACAGGGTTCAGTCCTGGGTCTTCTCCTGTTTGGTATCTACTTCTCTGAAGTACAGGCTAACACAGAAGGTCTTTGGCTAATGAAGTTCGCAGATGACTGCAAACTAGGAGCCATAATCGAAACTCCTAACAATGTGGACATCCTACAAAAGGGCCTCACTGAGACAAATGCCTGGTGTCAAAGCCATGGCCTCAAGCTCAATGCCAAAAAGCGCATTAAAATACCCTTTAGTAAAAACTCTGTACCCATGAACTACAACATAGGTGGTAGCATACTTAACACTGAAAGTGTGATAAGAGATTTTGGGACACAGGTGGACAGTAGTCTCTCCTTTGATAATCACATCACCACAGTAGTCAGGAAATCCTTCTACGTGGCACACCTCATCACTAAAATTTCTCATCCATGAAAAAAGAGGTAATTGTTCCCCTCTACTCATCACTCATTAAACCCATTATAGAGTACAACACCCCTTTTGGTATGTACCTCACAAGACATCTACAACAACTGGAAAGGCCGCAGAAATACCTCACAAAGAGGATTACTGGCCTCAAACAGATGCCCTACGCAGACCATCTCAAAAAACTCCAGCTTTACTCTGTTGCATATCGCCTACTCAGAGGTGATCTCTGCCTAACATACAAAGCTATGTCAAACCCAGAGCTGTTGGACATGCTCCACTTAAAGAAATCCCAATCCCTCTGAGCTACATGCTCTAGGGACCTAAACCTTGTCACCATAATAAACAGAATATGCTGGAGGGATACATTTCTGTCCCAGAGACTTCCCATACTTTGGAATAAACTTCCTCTGTATATCAAACAAAGCTCCTCATTAGCACTCTTCAGGAAAAATCTTGATGATTGGATGGGAAAGAGGAAATTCACCCTGGGGATCACCTCTGTGGCTCTGCTCGACAGTGGCACAGGAAAATAATTTTCTTAGGTGGCAAAAGCCAGGGTACCTTTTTGGCTGGGCTTGTATAGGCCTCAGGGCTGATAGCTTAGTACCTACCTATGAACCTATGAACATTCTAGATCTCTGTGCTAGCTTCTCTGTAACTATTATGAATGTGTTTGCGCAAATGAGGGCATCCCTTTTATATTCATTTCTGCATCTTAATGCCCTCTGACTCTCAACCATTTAGAACTGTACTTGTCAAAGGTCTAGTATACAAAGCTTGCACAACTTGCAGAAAATACCCCTTCCAAGCACAAGTTCAGATCCTAACAAAACCTCTCTGATCCTGCCCTTCCAGCTTGCCAGTACCTTCTACAGCATTGCTTTTAGCACTATAGTAAACTGATTGGATCTTTATTACGGGATAAAAACAACATCAAAGTTGCTAGATCTTCCTTATATGGCACTACTGTGTCCACTTCTCTCATGGTGTATAGAGTATTGCTGTCCTGCATTATCTCATTAAGACCTTTGCCAGTGTCCTACCTGCATTCACAGCTATACAAATCATAACAGGAGCCATCCATCCTTCCAGATTTCCTCTCTTCATATTTCTTACTCACTTCACCCTACCCTACTTTACTATAAAGGTACTCCAATTACTGTTGCAGCCCTGGACTCTCCCCTTCCTCAGATAATTCCCACCTGTGCTTTTCCTCAAATACAAGTAACTAAAGCATGTGTGGGAAAAAAAACTTTCTAATATACAGACTTCTAACCACCCAGTTCCCTACTTCATCTTTAGTGCCCTCACCCAGCTGCACCTCCTCTAGTCTTTTAACTTCAGTGCTAACATTTTAACCTCAGAGTCCCCTTTCACCTAACAAATTGTCACATTTTTTTCTAATCTCAGCCTCCACTAACATCACATTTTCTAGAATTCTCTAATTTTCACAGTTTTAGCTTTCTTATCTTCCATACGTCATTCTCCTAATGCATTTTAGGCAATATCTCCTGCCCTAATATTATCTGCCCTCCTTTTATTCCATCTCCCTATCCTCCATGATTCCCTCTCACTCCTTCCCTCCCACATCCCAACTTTCTCCATTCTCTGCCAACATCTGCCTCATCATACATCTTAGCCAAATAATTAAATCTCTATCTCTCTCCATCACTTGAATCTATTTCCACTTCCATTTCCATTTTTCACCCTACTACAAAACTAGAACTTTTAATTGCATGGTCAGACATATTTCTTTCAAGAATATTGTTTCATTAATTTCTCCATCCGTCTCAGTATTTGCTAAAAAACACCTACTAGCCTGCTTCTTTTCATCTCTTAAGAATGCTGTCTTCCATTTTAACCTCAAAATATTAAATAACAATTCTCCTCCTTCATCTCCTGCCACAAACTCCTCTGTAGCTGATAATCACATTTTTACTTTCCTAGAGCATGTTCATCTCTGACTCCATTACAAAACTGAGGTTCCCCCATGACAAAACTATCATATTCACTTCTCATATCCCTGACTGCTCGCAGAAAACTAGCCATCACCTCCTCATCATATTCGTTAGGTCCACAGTAAGCACCCCACACTTACCCTCTCTCCCTTCCTTCTCACACCTTATGGCAATCTGATTCTTACCTATCTCGCTACCACTTACTCCTATTCCCATTTTGTTCTACCCCTGATCATGGTATGCCCATCCACCCACCATAGACACAATATTAACCACATAAAATCCCTTCTTCTAACTTTCTCCATCTCTTTCCTTCTCAACTTAATTTTCCTGCAGAAGCACTAAATTAAATCCTCACTCATTAATGTTGCTAATAATCTCCCATTAAATTGGTGAAATTATAGCTCCCATACTCAATGTCATGATACTGAACCTCACCTTCTTTTTCTCCATGTCCTCCCTTAGAATTCCCCTCTGGAGATAGACAAACCTGCAGTAGCCACCCTTGCAGGTAGAAACCTCTCGCACTTCCCCTTACTCAAAACATCCACCCATCACTCACCAGATGACCAAAAACATGTTACTACTACCCAATTCTACTTCTAGGTTAAACTTTTATACTTGAATTCTCTGTCTCTCTCCTTTCCTTTTTTTCATAATCTCCTCTGCCTGCTCTATACACACCCACTCCATATACTATTAACTATAATAAAATGGCCTCCATCTGGCCCTTTTGTCAGTGCACACATATATGAAATATTCCTCTTGTGCTGTCATCACTCTATATATAGAGTGCATACTCGAAGATACATTCTCCCAAATGGAAAGTTCTCCCCATAAAATAATGGTTTAGCATTTGATATGAATGCCTCACAACAGGTAGGATGAACAAAAACTTCCCTGCTTCACCTTTATAGCAGTGCCCCCCCCCAAACAATCATCACCGTTGACAACTCACTGCCCTACATACAGCTTAATCAAATACTCCCATTGCATAACAAAATAATACAGTTTTCCAGCTGAGAAATGTGATACAAACTTTGGAACAATAAAGCTTTGTAACATGGAAAGAAACAGAGGAAAATATCTTTCACGCCATGAATCCTCCTTCAAACTCCTAAAATGAGAAGTCAAAGTCATCAACACCTTAATAATTAAAAAAAAAGATGATATATAATAACTCATTAACACATTTTGCTGCAGGGCCAAAATGCTGCAGACACGCAGATATTTCCTCTTGCCCTCAAAGAATCAACAGATTGGTAATTAGTCAAATCCCTTGCATAAAGAAATAAAGGATAGTGTCCTAACTAAACACATACAACATGCCAAAGATTCAAACAACTTCTAGTAATTTATACTCAACTAGGATCGCTTGTTTGTGTGTTTCAGTAAAGGATATTCCATTTTCAACTTAACTGTGGACTACCTACTATTTTCTATTTGATTATTTTGCAGCATATATTTTATAGTATATTTTGCAGTCTGATTTTTATTAAGTGAACTAAGTTTGTTTGTTTGTTTGTGTCTTTCGGCTTTTCCCGGTTAGGGTCACCACAGTGGAACTCCGGTCCGCTAATGATTGGTAGTTGATTTTTACGTGCCGAGTTACCAGCCCTGATACACAACCTTCAATGAAGGTACGCCCATTCACGAATGTCTCCACACAGATGACGCTCTAGCTGAGAATCGAACTGGACAGTGTCTTACTGTGAGGCAACAACACTACCACAGCACCACCACCATGGATTATTAAGTGAACTAAGTGCATAACATAATTTAGGAAGTGAACATCACACCCTCCAAACTGCAAAGTTTCGTCTTGGTTTGTTTTGGACCCAGTATAGGTTGCATACCTTTTTTTTTTTTTCTGAGACTTCAAGGGATACCACAGATTGCACTTTTTATATATAAAATGTTTATTTAACTATTCATTCAAAATCTTTATACAATATTTTTTCCCAATCTCTTACTATTTTATACATTTCATACCCTATTACATCTGGTCCGGCAGCCAAATCAATATTTACTTGCCTAGTACTTTATCCAGCTCATTTAAAGAAAGCTCCTTTTCCAACTGCTTATTCTCTTTTTCTGTTAACTTCTTTATTTCCCATGTTTTTTTCACTACCTTCTTTTTTCTTTAAAGATTTCTTGTACATATTGTACTATACCATTCTTTTCCTGAGTTCTTTGTATTTCTCATTTTACATTTTTGTTTCTCTCATTGTACTACCATCTTCTTTAACTAATCTGCTTAAGTAACTTGATACTGTTTTCCTTTTTCCTTCTAAAAATGTCTTTGCTTGTATAACAATTCTTGTATTTTTTTTCTTGATTTCTTTCACATAATTATTTTTCTTTGCCAAAGTACTTTTTATCAGTGTTCTAAATATTCCAATGCATCATTGTATGTTCTTTTATATTTTCTTTCTCTACATTTCTCACATCGTATGGCCACTGTAGAAAACATTTTTTATATTTTTCCTTAAATATCATCCACCATTCTGACCAATTTTTATAAAATGTTCTCATAGTGATATGATCTTTGTATAACTGTATTACTAATCTCTTTCCTTCTTCATGACATGCTTCCAATTATCCTTTTTATTGCTTTGCCTATTTTTCTATAGTCCTTGTTTGTCTTTAGCTCTATCTATATTGCAAGATGATCAGAACATCCTGTTTCAACTGCCTCCCCTTTGCTATAACTAAACCTTCTGATACTATGCAATAATCTATTTCATTTCAGTACATACCATTCTTGTAAGTACATGGATTTTTAGCCAAAATGTTTAACTTATCACATCTTTTAACGTCTAACTTTTATCTTAAATTATTTTCTTTCTTTTTATGCATGCCTCTTGAAGTCTCCTATTATTATAATATTTATATTTATCGTTACATAGTCTAAAATCTGATGAAATAATCTTTCCCTTTCTTTACAATTAGTATAAGCTATAGTGTTATAATTCTATTCACTTGTTCTTTCCATTATAAATGTATGATGGCTAATCTTCCCATTTTTGTTAAAGTTACATCTAATATCTTTACTGTATTTCTCCAGAATATGGCTATTCCAGAACATTTCTTATTTACCAAATTCCAGATTATATTTCCTCCCAGTAGTTTTTTGTTTGTGATCTTTTTTCATTTGTTAAAAATCTTGTGCCTTCTAAGAAAATTACAGCTATATTGCATGTAGTGCACTGCTCTAAAATCCCCATTATTCTTACTATATTCTTAACACTATTCACATTTAGAGAAAGCACTCAGAATTTTCCCTTTTCCTTAGTGTCATGGTTTCATAAGTTCATAGCTAATTACTAGGCTGGCTTTCTTAATATGCCATTCTAAGTCTTTCCTATTTCCCTACCAAAGGTGAGAATCAAACACTGTACCTTATGTCTGTGAATCAAACACCTTAACTATTATACCAATCCCCAGTCATTAGCTGTATATGTTCTTTTTACTTAATTTCATTTCTTTTTTCTTTTGTACTTATCCTTTTAAATTTTCCTTTTCTGTCTTTTGCACTTTTACAAACAGGAATGTATTTTTTCTTTTGCTACCTCCCAATTTATGTCCTCTTCATCATTTATTTCAGAACCTTCTTCTATGCCCACTTTATTATTTTTTTCTCATCTAATTTTCTTCTAAAATGTATTCTCTTTGTTCATTTTCTTCTCTTTTTTATTTTCAGTTTTGCAACCCATCCATAAATGTCCAATTTTGTTATATTTATAACATTTCAATTTGCTTTTTTGCATGATGTCCCATTTTCCCACAAATACATTTTCTTTTGTCACAGTTATTTATCAAATGTCCTTCTTTTCTACAAAAACATGTTTTGGATTGTCCCCAGTATTTTACAATACCTCTGTTCCCCTCCACATTTATTATGCTTGGTATATATATATATATATATATATATATATATATATATATATATATATATATATAGATATATATATAGTCTCATTACCCGATATAAGAACCTTTCAACTTTACGCTCATCTAATAAACTACTAGTATCAACATGTAAATCTAATAACATGGCAGGAGATGCTCTGTTCTCAAATGCAGTTGGAAAGTATTGGAACCAACTCCCCCATGAACTTACATCGCTGTCTTCATTTACACTTTTTAAACACAATCTGAAACTCTATCTTAAAACCCATTGGTTATGTCCCTGTACAAATCTAGACTAATTTCATACTATATCTCAAATACCCTCTCTTAAGACCTAATTCCTGCTCTATCTGTGTCTTTTTAGATCAAGGCCTATCCTTGGCAAAAACATATATTGTCCTAATAGAGATAATTTAAAATACCTAGTTAAATTCTTCTGCATATAATTCCAAAGAATCCTACCTAAGGCAGGCAACAAGTATTGTTTAAACTGCGAGCATTGCTGAACTGTTGAAATTTGAAGTATTTATTTGTTTAACAATTACTTTCTAGTTATTAATGAAGTCTTGTACATAAAGTCTAAATTATCTTATAATGCTTGTAACATGTTTTTTGTATAAACTGTGAAGATTCCTGAACTGTTTAAAATTTGTAGTATTTAACTGTATAACAACTAGTACCTGTATGTTAGTAGTCTAGTAATCTCTTGGAGCTTATCTCCCTGGGACTCTACTGAAAATGGACATAAATCCAGTTAGACTATCCTGGTCAACAAATATAAAATAAATAAAATAATAAAATAGCCTCTGGCAGTATTTTTCTATGACATTTCAAAAAAAAAAAAAATACCTCCAGTTTTCAGTTTTTCTTTTAAGTGATTTGCCCCACCACCTGTTCATCAAGGTTCCCTCATCAGATATAAGCTCATATATTCCCTAGCAGTGGAATGGTACCAGATCTAATGAACTCTCATCCATCTACATACTTAACTGAATAAACAATTTGAAACTTAAACAAGGCAACTTTATTCCTCCATCAGGGAGGCCATCAGAGAGAAGGCTTTCTAGATCTGCTAGCTAAATTGATTTTATCTGGACTAATCCTTTATAATATGCCACAAGTGCTGGCATATGGCTCTTATTTTAAATTGGGAAATTCCCTCATAGCTCAGTATAGATGAAAGCACAAATCTACTCAGTCATTCTAAAAGTTGTTCTTTTATCTCTTTTCCAGCCTGTGGATAATGCCCTGGGGCTCTCAGGTTTATACTAGTCTAATGACACCCAGGGTCTTTATAAGCCTAACCATGCTACCCAACCCCATTTTGTCATCAAGTTCCTTGGATGCCTATCCATTGATAAAGGTTTCTTCTGAATAGGATTAGGGATGAACTCTGCTTCATGTAGATGGGGAGCTTATTCTAAAGCATGGGGATCCTTTGAGACACATACTGGTCTCTCATGCATGTTCTATTTATGTCAAAGGCAAAGTTCAGGTCCTCGGATCAAGTCTTTCTGGTGCTGTTTGTGTGGCTGCTGTACAAGAGATCTATCAGAGCTGGATATGAGGATGCCTTATATGCTAGGCATAGTTTGCATCTCAGTAACCTGTAGGATTGAGTGAAGAGACAGGACCTTACATTGATATGTATAGGACAGGCTATTTATGCCCTGCATTCTTCTGGTGAGGAACATTCAGGAGCATATCAAACTGCTGCAAGTGCCTGGTTACTTATTTGACAGAGGGGCATTGTACTCAATGATGGGTCTGTTAAGAGCTGAGTAAAGTGATTCAATAACGTCCTTGGACATACCTTAGCTTATGAGTTGGAAAACATAGAATGACTTTTTTACTGTCTTGTGCTACACGTTGGTTGATCGCTAAATTTCAGACAGTTTGTCTCCATGTTGACCCTTGACATCTAACAGCCCATCCAGGCTTCTATCACCTCCAACTTTCAAACATTTCTTGACTTTACTAACAGAAGCATCAACATTTGCTTACAGAAAATTACCATTCAGTAGTTTTTAAAGTTATGATCCACAGTATTTTACTAATCACTAAGACAAGTTCTATTATGAATTAATTTAAGGCAGTGGTACAGCTATTCTGTTTTTTTTTTAATTTTGTTCTTTGATCTCATTGATAAACTCCACTTTCAAACTGTTATAAACAAGCATTCCATGAACTAACATCATTCTAACTTCAGAAATATTTACTGGTGTAGCTGTAAACACATAAACTCCTCACTTTGTTTCTCTACTTATGTACTGGACATCAGTATTTACTTTACAAAATGCTCTTGATTTCTTGTAATATTTATCCCACAGATATGAGGATACAAGGTATCCCTTTTTACTAGTGTGAAATTGTTCTAAATGTTAATAATGACTCATGAAATGATTCTAGTCTTTGAAAGAATATCCTCTATTCTCATTCTCTGCCTGTAGGAAAAATGTGCTTCTTTCCTTCCTCATTGCTTACTTTATATTTTATTTTGCCCATTTTTTTACAGCACTTTTCATTGCTGGTTAGTTAATCTAATTTGCCTTACAAGCTGCCACATTTTGCTCAGCTGTGATTTCCTTAATAGCAACCTATGTCTTGTTTCTAGTTTGTCTATGTATTTATGTATTTATGTATTTATGTATTTATTTATTTATTTATTTTTGGTCCTTATTTTGATTCTAGCCATAATAGCATTCTGTTGTTTCCTTATTTCTTATGAGTTTGCCTTCAACACTCTTGTGCAGCACCCCCAATAACATTCTTAATTTCTGTTGTCAAAGTGCATCAGGCCTCGGCATTCAGCAACCCGTTTGTACTCTCAATCCACCAAGGTAAACCTTTCCTGATCTTTTTTGTTTTACAGTGCACTTCACTGTATTGACTACATAGATGATAGGCAGCCTTCAGAGAACATAATTTCTCTTTAAACTGCACACCCCTAAAATTATGAGATCTCAGTCAGTAATGCATCTTGAATTTAAATGTTTCCCTATTAATCCTTACTTTTATAGATGAAAAATTACTTCAGTGTTAGTGTAAAGTACTTCTCATGCTCTGTTCCATATTTTAAGATGCCTGACACTTTAAAGATCTGATTTTGTATATATATATATATATATATATATATATATATATATATATATATGTTATTTGCATTTTTTCCTATACCTGATACACAGTCCTATATACTATAGCAAAATATGCATCTTGTTATGGTCACAGATAACTCAGACATGGCTGCTAATTTCAATATTGCCCATGCATTATAGATAAGACCTCTTTAAAGGCATGACTAGCCTATCACTGATCACACAGATCATCATAGTGTCTGATATTAACACAACAACCCCCCCTTATAGTAGAGAATGACATTAATTTTTGAAGTAGCATATTCTCCAGATATACACATTAAAGCATTTTAGGTGTACATTTTCTATTTCTATTTCCTTTTTTTCATTCCGAAAACATGCGATATTAAAAGCACTTGGCATTTCTTTGCAGTAATTTGCATTTTGTACTACTACCAAAAATATCTAAGCTTTTGCAGTGTGTTAGCCTACCTTCCTGTTAGCAGTCATCTTTATTACCTGTCTGTTCTTGAACCATCACAAGTCTCAATACTTTGTTGCAGATGTTATCTTGTGCCCTTGTGAAGTATCTCTCATGGGTTATGAATGTGATAAGTCACACCAGTTCAATATGTTTCTGTCCAGTAATGTCTCTTTTCAGTAATATGATTGTCATTTTTAGGCAGTGTGTCTTTTTCGTGTAGAATTTAACTAAATCAGTCACTGGGCTCTAAAGACTTTGACTCTGAGTATATACATCTAGGGATTCACTTGGTTGTGGCAGTTGCTCATCTGGATGTAAAATTTGTGTACTCTCTTTGGACATCTCGGTATGAGTCCTGATGTGTCTTCAGTTATTCCTTACTATTCCTCTATCACTGGTTCTGATCATGTATGATCACATTTCTGCAGCTCTGGCAACAGTCACATCTATTGTATCTTATCTATTTGCTCTAATGTGAGATTGATGTTATGAGTTGGATTCAGGTCAGGCACTGGAAAAAAATGAATGCCTTTTATCACAGCAATATTTGAATGCAGATTTGTCCCTTTTGCCCTTTTGTATAACAGTCCCAAAAGGAATAGCAACATTCACATCTGGTGTATCCTATGTCTTTTCTCTAACTTGAGATTGATGGTATGACCCAGATTCAGGTCAGGCAAGGACCAAACTAAATGCTTTTTACCACCAAAACATTTGAATGCATACTTGGCCTTTTTATGCTTTTGTTTAGCAGATCTATATGGAATAGCTTTTGGCTAACAAATTAATTTCAAGCATTGGAATAGTAACTCAGATTTGTCTGCCCAGCTTTAATTGTTCTGTACTCACCATGTGACATTGCTCTGTAGGACATTAAGTGTTAAGTGCAGCTCTAACAATTTATCTGGTCACACTGCTTTATTAGCAGCATTGTTTGCTTGCAGATAATGTGGATTCATTTTGTATTGACAAACCCATATTCATTTGCCAATAGTTGAAACACTGAAAAAAATTGTTTGTGAAAAGTTTGATAGCCATCCTCTGTAAAGCATTGTCTTAAAATGAGATATTATTTAACACAATCAGAAAATTGCAATACTTATATCACCATTACTAATTTCATGCAACAATGGAAACTCCCTAACACAAATTACAGAATAATGATGTATTGCCATTGTTCTCTTTTACTGGCACTATTAAAAACAACAAAATGCTTAGTTCTGTGACCCTTTTCAAGAAACTGATAATAAAATTCTAGGGATTACATTGCATTTTTGCTAAGCTTTTACGTTTGAGAAGATGGGGAGTGGTATTCTTCATGACATAAGACACTGTTCCAGATTTCAAATGAATCCTTGTTAGCTCTCATTTAAGAAATCTAGTATCACCAAACATATCAGCATTTACTTCATCAGTTCTGGCAATTAAACCCAGACTGAATATAGAGGCTCAATTCAGCACATAAGTACACAAAAACACATAGATGAAGAAAAAGTACTTGTACCCTTTCCACTACTTCATAGTTAGAAATTTTCCATTGCATCTCAGCTTCCTCTCTGGGCTGCATACTTCCATTTCTGCTTTGAATAGTTGTGGACATTTCAATATGTTTTTATTTGAACCACATGGTATTGTAATTATGTCTACCGCAATATATGCCTTAAACTTTACTGAGGTACCATAAAATGGAAGTCTGACATGTTGTTCTTCGTCTTGGTATTACTGCTTATTCAAAGAATTCAGATTTTTTTTTTTGCATTTTCCTCACTTTTGCCCTCTGTTGTTACTTATTTGAACAATTTTATTTACATGTGGCAGCTAAATGTCCTATTATATTATTTGCCATGTTGTTCATTGGTCCAAACACAGTTCTGATTCATTATGTACATGACTTCAGTCTAGTACACTTTCCCTGCTTGTAATTATCTTTAGGTTAATAGGTGTGTACTAAGCTAACAGCCACTGGGACCTTTTTAAGCCTAGTCATACATCCAAAATCTCTGACAAGTTCTAGTATGTTTAGAAGATGAAATGTTACAAGCAGGAGTTTGGGGAGATTAACCATTTACAGGTTGACTCTGTCCATTAGAGGCATAGGTGCCAAACCAGGAGTACATTTCTAATTCCTCAGCCACTTCTCTAGGTTATGCTTGAATTGAGTTAAAGACGAATTCTATGTCTCATCATTTCCAGTTTTCAACATATTAATTTTCATTTTATCCTACCTCATTTCTCTCAAATTATACTTTCACCTTATTTTGCATCAAACTACACATTCTACAGCCCTGATCTTTTGCTTTATAGTAACTCTTTTCATGCAAAATTCAGCATATTTACAAAACACATTCTCTCTAAATGCCATTCCATCAAATATTAATCAACAAAAGCCACTTTCATTGAACACTGAATTTGCACATTTCCCCACTGTTCTGGAAGTGTGGAGATGGTATATATAAGTTGGGTGTAAGGGAGTGTCTCTTCACATGGATGGTGGCAGGGACTTACCCTCCTGTGGAAAAAAAAAAAACTTTACTGTGTATTCATTGAAACTAGCTTTCAGATAATAGTGATTGACTCAATGATATTCAGAAAGATTATGTGCAGTAGGTCAACATAGTTCCTTTCCTGATTTCTCTTATAATGCTTTACTGGACATTGTATCCTCCTGCTCATTTGTTATTAAGTACCATCTTGGACAATTTGTTTTGCCACCATTTGTGATCCTACTGATTTTCCAGTTTACTATGTTTACAGTCCTTCTGAATACCTTTCACCTTATTATCAATTTCTGATTCAGTTTTATGTACCTCTATGCCATTAGTCAGTGATTTTTAGCTGCACATTTGATAATTCCAGTAACTGACACATATAACAGAATTTGTTTTCAAATTCTAGGTTTGCTTCTGTCACAAGCTTGCCTCTTATATAGTCATCATTTATACCACACACAATACTATTTCTGATCAAAGAATCACAATATTCTTAAAATTCACAGTCATGCACTCTTTGTCTTAAACTACTCATATGTGCATCATAGCAAGTTGTGCCCTTGGTTTCTATTAAAATGCAATTCTAACACAAGCTCAATTTTTCTTTGTCCTCAAATTTAATTTCTAGTACTGTCAAACTGCTTATCTCCTTATTATTTACACCAAAACTTTAAATACCTTGATGGTATCTTCATCTGAAATGAAGAAAAATGTCCCGTCTATGATATGAAGAAAAATATGACACACAGTATTTTCAGGAGTATCACCAACAGTAAGGGAAAACTCATTTTTCTGGATTTGAGGATTTGGGGCTTGCAATTTTCTGTCAGATTTCCTTCAGCTGCACATCAGTTGATGATTGAATTTTCACCATTTTAAGCAAAATACATAAATAAATAAATAAACATAAACTCAGCTTATATATGCATAAAGTATAATTGTATAAGAATTCACCATAACAGTAGATGTCCTACTTTTCACCGTTGCAGTGTTTCAAACAAAAGGGATATCCTGGTGAGGATACCCATATGTCCAGGGATATCCTGGTGAGGATACCCATATGCCTAGACAGCATATCAAAATCTTAGGCCCTTCCAAGTGCCATGCATTAGACATATGTCCTCTGTCTGAGGAATAAGGTACATAAGTGATGTATGTTTGCCAAATCCTCAAAAGTGAATTCCCCCAGGAGAACTAGACCAACCAAGTGGAGAAAAAAGATAGCACATATAGATCCAGAAAAGGGAGAAAGAACGGTATGTCTGCCAGAAAACAAAAAGAAAAAATGATCAGAGAAAAGTTAGAGGTATGGAACACTGCAACAGTGAAAAGTATGACTTTTATGGTAAGTCCATACACAGCTGCACAATGTCCTTCCTTATCATTGTTGCAGTACTCCTTAAAAAGGCAGAATATTAAAGCTACCAAAGAAGGCAGCGATAATTCTTCAAAAACATAGATTATAGAATTGCAAAACCTGCCCTAGCACTAGAAGCAACATCTAACTTCTAAAGCTTAGTAAAAGTATCCACAGAAGACCAAGCAGGAGCTCCCAAAATGGATTTAGCATCAAGACCCTTAAAAAAAGCTCCAGAAGAGGCCACCACCCTAGTAGAATTAGCTCAAACAGAAAGGGGAAGCTATTTGCCATGAAAAGAATAACAAAATGAAATGGCTTTAGAAATCCAAAAGGAAATGGATGGTTTACAAACAGGTAAAGTACAAACTATCTCCACACATGTACTGCTTTTTGCATGGACCACAAAAGAAACCAGAATAAAAAAAAAAACAATTATTCAGTTGACGTGATATAATTATTCAATAGCACATTCCAATTGAAAACGGCAGACTGGTGTTAGTATAGGCCTTCATTAGTGTAATTCTCAAAAACTGCATTTAAATGCATTTAAATATACATTGAAACAAAAGTTTGTAAGTTGTTTGTACTTGAATTGGGTGCTTTCCACACTGTTGGCATTTTGGTAGGCGTTCTTTATACACATTTCTCCTCCTTTATCCATGGATTTATCAAGTGGTTAATTGTTGATAAAGATGACATCCAGATTTTTCAAGCTCTGGACTTTGATTCACCTTTTCTTGCTACTGATGGTACTGTTTCTGACCCTTATTTGTCATGTACACAATCTTTTAATGAACTAACTGGGGGTGATAAACAGCTTACACTCCTGTGTTTGGCATCATAAATTATTAAAAACATATGAGCTGAAAAGCTTTTCACCTCATGGTTTGTGGGTACGTTTGCAGGCAGTAGTTAAGGAACTGGATGAGGTTTTACAAAAAGATTGGTTGAAGGTACAACAGGCAGCATCCATGATGTCTGTTAAAGCACTTGCTGTGTTTTACAAAAGACAGTTCAAAACTAACTGTTGAGGTTAATCATCTTTGCAATATGGCCATGTCATTTCATGCACATATTAACTATAAGAAACAGTTCCAATCATTAACGTCTTACTTAGCTACTTTGAAACATGATCTCAAGCAGTGAAAACTAAAAACATTTCAATGTGATTCCAGGGATTATGCACAGGGAAAACCATTTACCATGCAGAAATCTGTGAAATTTTCACAAGGAGCTTTTCCCCAGAATAATCAGAGCACAGCTAATAGAAAACGAGGTTGTTCTATTCTGAAAAAGACTGGGGTCATGTCTGAAACCTCAACAGGTAATTCATTTTTAGCTGTAGAAATAGATGGAGAAATTGGTTTACATTTGCCAGCGACCAAAAAGAAAAATACATCCAACAATTTGAATTTAGCAGAAAGCCGGAAGTAAACATTGCAACAGAGGTGTCCACCTTGGATGTTCTGCTGCGTTTAATGATTCTGAAGTAACAAACTGTGATATTTTCCATAATATTTCCTTTGTCAATTTATTCATGAATGAGGTGGAGGTTTTGAATAAAGGCTTTAATTTTGTCTCATCTTGTCCAGTTCCTGAAGAAGTGTTTGTTCAGGACTTAGCTGGCTTTACATAGAATATTAAATCTAAACTTGTTTTTTGATGGTAAAATTGATTCATCTAAAGATAATGTGTTTCATTTTAAGGCATCCAATTTTGTTCCTTCCATGAATAAATATGTAGCAGCCTTCCAAAGAAGTGTTTTCTACACCACAATAATTTTTCTTATACTCAGAGGAAAGCCTTATAGATTTTGAGAACCAGTAAGAGTATTGTTGTTAATCAGGCTGATAAAGGTGGGGCAGTAGTTGTGTGGGACTGGGATATGCATTTAAAAGAAGCACATTAACAATTGTTGGATAATCAATTCTATAAGAGAATGGTGTTGAATCCTACTTTAAAGTTCAAACATGATTTGGATTTGTTTTTAAAATTAGCTTTGGAAAAGGTATCATAATAAATGAAGTTTTACATAAATTAATGATTGTAGATCCTTGCCCACAATATTTTTACATGTTACTTAAAATACATAAAGATGCTCGACCCCCCCCCCCCATAGACCTATTCTGTCGGATTCTTTGATAGAACCTTTATCCACATTTATTAATTTATTTGAAAACTTTACTTGCAGTGGTTCGATTGAGGTTACAAGACACCACCCAGCTCCTCAATATTTTACAAGGGGCATAATTAGAGGATGATTGGCATGTGTGCTCTTTAGATGTTAAGGTTTGTACACCAGTATCCCACATCAAGCTGGACTGATGTCATTAGAATATTGGCTTGAAAGAATAGCCATTTATAGCCCTTGATTCAACACATTTTTAATTTAACACGTGTTGACAAAAAATGTTTTCTATTTCAATGGAGAATGTAATCTACAGTTAAAAGGTACACCAATGGGAGCATATACGGATGTATTTATGGGTTATTTGGAGGAATATCTTATATAAGATGTTAGTCATAATATATTTTCTTGATACCATGGACATATGTTGGAGATATTTGAATGATTGTTAGTTGGTGTGGAAGTCCGATGTGATTTTTTGCAAGAATTTGTACAGTATCTTAATGAGAATAAGCGGTGACTGCAGTTTAGTGTTAATTATGATCTTAATGAATTATCATTTTTGTATGTTCTGATCTCTAAAAATCAAGATGGCACTTTAGATACTTCTGTTTTTAGGAAACAATACAATTATAATTTCTTTTGGAAACTTCCAGTTGCCATCCTCCTTATGTTATCAGAAACATTCCAAAATCTCAGTTTTTGAGAATCAAAATAATTTGTTCTAGTGGTAAACAATTAGCTCAGCATACCAGAGTTATTTTTCAATGGTTTCTTGACCCCAGTTGTGATGGGTCCCTACTCCAGGCCAGCAATCAAGGAAACTCAATCCTTACCCTGCCTCCAGTGAGAGACAGTCCCCAAGAGCAAATATGGATTCACAGACTATTTCAGATACAGCTCCCTGTAGTAAGCACATTTTCCCTTAAGAGCACACATAGAGCATGCTCCAAATCTATGGCTGGACTCTCTTTCTCTCTCCAAGCCACACAAACTCCACACTGACCACTTTGGAGCTCTATGTCCCTGTTCCCAGGAGCTGACACACCCACTTGGACATTTGCATTTCACACACATACACACCTGGGAAAGGCTGGCACAGATTTACTAGCTGTGCCCCTTTCTGCCCAGACTCTGAGGTAATCACCCAACAATACTGTGTAAAATTAAAACTAATACAAATGTTAGGGTGTGACCAAATGAGCAAGTCTTTTAGGAGTGGCCACAGTATCACTAAAAAAGCAGAAGTACTCTTACAATGCTAAAAGTATTCTCTAAAGGATCAGACATTTTTTTTATTTATTTAAATATTTGTTAACCGGGAAAGTCTGACTTGGAACAAAGCCAATTTTCAGGGAAGGCCCAGGGAGAAACGCTCCAGACACATGTCTTTGCAATGTGGGAGAAAACCAGAGTACCCAGAGGAAACCCACACGAATGCAGGGAGAACATGCAGACTCCACACAGAAGACACCCCAGCCAAGAATAGAACCGGAAAACCGCTTGCTGGGAGGTAACAACACTACCACTGCACCATCCAAGTGAAAGGTATTTGAAAGGTATTAAAATATTTAATGATAAATAAAACAGAAAATAGGAGAATATTGAATACAATAAACAACAGATTTTCAGCCACAGAGATAGAAAAAAATACAGTTGGATAGTTTCTCACAGATGCAGAAAACAATATTAAACTACTCTAAGTAATGTTCTTGACTAACTAAAGAGTTGCTGATCCCTGACTATTTATTAAAGCAAGACAAGCTGATGTGTGCTGAGTATCTTACCACAGCAAAAGCCAGATGATGCCTTTCTCCATCTGTGTGGAGATGTGAGATATATATCCTGTCAGAAATCTTTCCTGTCAGGTTCCAAAGTGCTGCTGTGAGGGTTCCAAAGAAACCAGATGCTGGTTAGAGGATGACATCACCTCTGGTTACCTGACTCTGGTAAAATACACAGAGCATTGCTAAGATCTGTGGCAGCATCTGAAAGCTACAGCACAATTTCAAACTTTCCACTCTACCAGGGTTCTCTGATAAACATACACATTTGATCAGTCACAACAATACAACCTAATATACATGCATATATTCTTTCTGTCCAGCAGGACCTACTGTTGATGTATTTTTAATGCAAATAACTTTACAAATATATTTTTAACTCAAACATCAGTACAAATCAATGTGATAGTCAAATAACGTAAAATTATTTACAAAACTCCAGCTAGCTATGCTGGCATATGTACACATTTACTACCCTACTCTCCCTAGCACAGATGGCACTACCTCAACATCACATCTCTCCCCACCCCCTCCCTTTGAAAACTCAGGCTAGTTCTTCTTGTGACCCTGGAAAAACATTGCTTGAGAGAAATGGTCCTGTCTGAGAGCACAATAACTTTTACCCTGTCTTGAGATCTCATCTGCATTGGCATTGCTGATCCCACTACGGTGCTGCACTGTCTTGTCATATGCCCACAACCCTAGGCTCTACCTTAGTAACTTGGCATTTTGCTGGCTGGCATGATGTAGCCATGTTAAGGGATTGTGGTCTGTAACCACAGTGAATTTCCTTTCATACAGCTAGAAATGAAGTTTCAGCAGTGCCCATACCATGACTAGACATTCTTTTCCTACAGCTGCATAACATTTCTCCCTGGGTTGGATTCTACAGCTGAGGTGTACAACTCAGTGCTCTTCACCCTGTGGGGAAACCTGGATCAGTACAGCCCACACACCATGGTTTGCAGCATTCACCTGCACAATAAATTGACTTACCACAGCAAACTGACCCATTAACCACAACTGTGCTGTCGCCTACCCTCCCCTATCTCCACACTGATGTTCAAACCTCTATCAGCTACTCCATTGCACCCTCACTCTTCTCTAATTGCACAACAAATTTCCACAAAGTTAAAATCCTTCCACTCGCTTCTTATAAAATGAGATCTAAGCACTCCACCTATTACCCTCTAGCAATTTCTAAGATATTTTCCCTAGTTAACTTACTATGTTTTGGTGACATTCATCCCAATCCTGGACCACTCACAATTCTTCTACACACATCTATATTGATAATACCAACATCTCTCCATCTTCTCCTACTCTGTCTATCATTCCTCCCCCTGCTACTTCCTTAGACTCTGCTAACCTCCCACCTTCCAAAAACCTCACTATAATCTGTATTAATATACAAAATATAACCAATAAAGTGGGCCCTCTTCACTCCCTGATCTCTCAGTATACCCCCAACATTCTCACTCTCTCTGAAACATGGCTACAACCACATATATCTGCTTCAGAGGTTCTTCCCACAGGCTATAGTATTTTATGACTTGATCATCACTTTAAAAAGGGGGGAGGTGTAGCCATTCTATACTCAGAACAACTCTCACTTTACCCTCTTCCCACACTCCCCACTGACTTTCACTCTGCTGAAATTCTTATAGTTAATTGTAAACTTAAGCACCAAAATCTTGCTATTTCTGCCATCTACATCCCCCTGGAAATAACATTCCTATCCTAGAACAATTTCTCTCCTGGATCTCTGATAACATCACCTATGAGGTCATTATCTTGGGTGATGTTAATATCAACTGGACTATTATAAACTTCTCCTCTCCTATAGTTGCATTAACCTCTATAGCTTTTCTCAACTCATCTATTTTCCCACTCAGTATAATAAACATACAAACACTGGCACAATTCTTTATTGGATTCTCACTTCCAACTCAAATCTCTATCACAATCCCTCTACTCTTCCTGATTCTCTCAGTGACCATCTCCTCACCCTGATCCATAGACATTCTTCTCAACTCCATAGACTCCACCATTTTAAAGACTATCACAAACTCTCCAACTTCAATCCTGCTACCTTCAACAACATACTTTCCTCATTTAACTGGTTCTTATGCAAACTACCTCTTGATGATGCCATCTCCAAATTTAATAACATTTTTCTTAATTCTTTAAACTCTTTGGCCCCATCATAAAAATTAGACTAAAATCTAACTTTTCACCTTGGTTATCACAACCACTTGTAACCTTATGCTGCAGAGAGACACAGCCTGGAAGATCTCGAAAAAACTAATCTGCCATCCCATCTTCAAACTTATAGAGAAGTCAGGAACCATATAAAAAAACACATTGACAATGATAAAAGACAGCACTATCATAAACCACTAAATAATCCTCACTCTAACCCCAGATTATTTTGGAACAATATTAATAAACTCCTTTATCAAGGTAAGCCAACTACACCTAGTCCCTGTTCAAATAACTCTGACCTTGATATTGCTACTTGTCTAAACACATTCTTCATCAACGCTATCAAAAATCTTACTAAAAATAAAAATGCAAATCTTTCTTCTATTGATCCCATTCCCATCTCCCCCACCTCCACAATCTCTCTGAAACCCGCTCCCACTGCATATATCAGACAACTTCTCTCTAAACTTAAACCATGCTCTCCTTCTGCTGACAACA
Organism: Protopterus annectens; assembly: GCF_019279795.1. Classification (NCBI taxonomy): domain Eukaryota; kingdom Metazoa; phylum Chordata; order Ceratodontiformes; family Protopteridae; genus Protopterus; species Protopterus annectens. The sequence goes on along the minus strand of NC_056742.1, from coordinate 106,768,454 downwards.
TACACCCTAAATTTCTCAAAATTGCCACTAACGCCATTGCCTACGCCATCTCTATACTTATCAGTCGATCCATCCTTGAAAACACTGTACCCAAAATATGGAAGAAATTTTATGTTATTCCTCTCCATAAAGGAGGAAACTATACAGACCCCTCCAACTATCACCCCACTGCTATCCTATTAATTTCTCCAAAATAATGGAAAAATGTATACATTTTATTTATTAATTTATTTTACATTTGTTGATTGGGATTGTCCGACTGAGCTGAAGAGCCCTTTTTCAGCAGAGGCCCGGGGAGAAAAGCTCCAACATATTAAACAATTTTCATTATAAATTAGCATTAAACAGCAATGTTACAGGATTATTACAAGGCATTAAGTAGCAATACAATGTTATACAGTGTCAATAATCAGGAGTACAGCAAAAATATTTCAAGATATATAAAAAGAAATATGTCATTAAGATGAATATAGTTTTTGGGTTAAGTGGTTACAAAAACCCAGTTTTATCATAATGTAGTTGCATGAAGGCAAGTCAATTACAATAGAATGTTTCTCTGAGGCGATTTGCTTAATAGATTTTAGAAGACAGTAGAAAGAGTAGTCAAGGATGATTAGAGAGAGCTAGTGAGAAGAGTGAGTTAAGGGCAGAAATTAGATTAAGGTATGTGAAGTAGGGGATGTTTAAGGAAAGAGAATGCAGTGGTAGGACCATTGACTTTTAAAATGTTCTTTGGTGGTCGTCTTAAATTGTTTAGGATGTGTAAGGGTTCTGATTTCTAGTGGGAGCCTATTCCAAGCAATAGTGGGGTGATAGCTGTACATGTTGTGTCCAACTTTAGACTTGGGTTTGTAGATTTGTAGTAGGTCTTGATTAGAGCTTCGGAGAGGTCTGGAGGGAGAATAATGGGAGATGAGAGGGGATAGTGCTAGGCAGTAGGAAGGCTGGTATAGGATCGAATGGATGATGAGGAGCTGAGAGAGAAGCAGCTGGTGGGGTAATTCATGCCAGTTTAGGTGTTTGAGAGAGCAAGAGTGATGGGATTTGTAGGTTTGTTGGGCAACAAATCTAGCTACCTTGTTGTAGGTAGATTTGAGTTTGGTCAGGAATGCTGAGTTAAGATTTGTGAGAATTTGAGAATTGTACATTAGACTGGGTAGAAGGTAGGTAAGAGAGAGAGTAATCTTGGCTTCAGAGGTAAGGAAATTCTTGTTATGGTAAAGGAGCCCTAGTTCTGAATGAGTCTTTTTGATACAGTTATTAACATGCAAGGCAAATTTAAGCTGATCGTCAATGGTTACACCTAAGAATTTAGTGCTGGATTCTGCCTGAATGGGAGTGTTATTAAGGGACTGTATGGAGAAGGAGGGTTTAATATTGTTGAACTTTTTAGGCAGGAAGAGTAACAGCTTTGTTTTTTTAGGGTTAAGGATGAGCTGGTTGTTGGAGAGCCATGTTTCAACTAAGTTAAAAGATGCCTGAGTAGCTGAGAAGAGCTTAGAGGGAGAGTTGGCTATAGTGATGACTGTAGAGTCATCTGCGTATTGCACTAAAGATGACTGAGGACAGGAGGTATAGAGCTGATTAGTAAAAATATTAAAAAGTAAAGGCCCTAGAATAGACCTTTGAGGTACACCTATTTTTACAGGGTAGAGGAGGGGAGAGTGCAGAGCGTTATCTCACTGATTGAGATCTATCAGTGAGGTAGCTGGAGAACCATGCAACAGTATCAGAGGAGAAGTTGAGATTATGCAGTTTGGGAAGCAAAAGAGAGGGCGAGACAGTGTTGAAAGCTTTTGAGAGGTCCAAGAATAAGCAAGAAATACGTTTATGGTCATCCATGGCTATAGAGGCAGTGTTGAGGAAGGATAATAGAGCTGTAGTGGTGCTATGTTTAAGTCTGAAGCCATGCTGAGTGGGTGTAAGCAGATTTTCCTGTATTAGATACTGCATAACTTGTATATGAATACATTTTTCTAGTACTTTAGAGAGAGGGGAGAGGATAGCGATAGGTCTAAAGTTGGAGATAGATGATTTACCTCCTTTGTGTATAGGTAGAATGTAGCATTGTTTCCAGATGGAAGGGACTTTAGATTCAGAGATAGAGTGATTAATTAGGATAGCTACAGGGAGAGCAAGAGAGTCAGCTGCTAGTAGAAGAAAAGTGGAAGGAATATTGTCAGCTGATGCTGAGCATGGTTTTAATTTAGAGAGTAGTGTTTTGATATAGCTAGTAGGTACATGTTTGAGGGAGAAGGTATTTGAGGAGATAGTATTAGGATTAGGTTCAGAAAAGTTGGAGATGTTAGTAGTAGAGGAATTTGGGTTAGGGTTCAGTAGCTTAGATATTGAATCGATAAAAGAGGTATTGAAGATAGTGGCAGTTTCTTCAGATGTCTTGTCTGGGCACTGATTGGGGGAGCTAAGATTACCGGGATGTAATACTTGGTTAATAGAGTTCCAGAATTTTTTAGGATTAGATTTTAGGGCTGTGAGAGGTTTGTTATAGAAGTCATTTTTATCTTTATTTATCTGTTTTTTGTCAGATTTCTGAGTTCTTTATATTTTTGTAAGTCTGCAGGGAGCTTTGTTTACGACCATTTTTTCCATAGTTTGTCTCTAGTTATCATAAGGGTATGAGTGGCTTTTGAAAGCCACAGAGATATGGTGACCTTAATTCGGACTTTCTGAGGGGGAGCAAGTGAGTCTAAGATACTAAGGAAGGTGGAGTTGAAAGCTAGAACTGCTTCTTCTAGTGGGAGTTGGGTAAGGAATTTTCAGTTTACTTTAGAGAGGAGGGCATTAAACATTTCTGGATGGAAGTTAGAGAGTTTGTGATGAGTGATAAATCATAGTGGTTTTGAGAAGTAAGGAGTGAACCTAAGCACTTTTATAGGGGAGGGATCGCTCAGGGTGTTTGGTAGGGTTTCAGGGTTATGATATTTGGAAGGATTAGCTACAAGTACCCAGTCAATAAGAGTACTAGATGTGCGAGAGTTGTTTGTATGAGTAGGTTGGTAGATTAGCTGAGTAAAATCATATAAAATCATATAAATTAATATGAGTATTATAGTCTGGATTACTGAGAGTTAACCAGTTAATGTTGACATCCCCAAGGAGGATAGTTTCATTGGGGATGTGTTGAGAAAAGTATGAAATAATATTTTCAAGCAGAGGAATGTTGTCTCCTGGAGGAACATAGATGGCTGCTACTGTGATAGTGGTGTGGTCATTGATTTTATGGTTAGCTGTAAGTAGCTCAGCAGGAGAAAAGGATGGGATAGGTTTCATAAATCTCCTAACACCTACACAACATGATTTTCATCTGCATCATAGCACTGCCACCACTCTCATAACTTTCACGCAGACCATTGCCAAAGCTCGTGATGTAAACAAATTAGTTTCTAGTCTCTTCCTCAATTTATCCAAAGATTTCAACACTGTCTCCCACAATCTGCTTCTATCTAAACTTAAAAACGTTAATCTCTCACAATCTACTATACTTTGGTTCATCAGATACTTCTTTGATAGCTTCCAGTCTGACAGATGGCTATCAGCCTCCTCACCTTTCCTTCTTATTAATACTGGCGTACACCAAAGTTCATTACTAGGGCCCCTCCTCTTTAACATCTTCACACAGCTTATCCCCACTCCTCTCTTATCCAGTATGCTGATGATTTCAGTATCATATCTTGTTCTGAAAATGTCCACAACCTTCTATCCCTTACCCAAGGCTCACTTCTGTCTGTTGAAAAATGGCTAACCAACAATGAACTCTTACTTAAGCCTAAAAAAAACTTCTTCTCTTCCTCCCTAAATCTCTACAACATTGTAAAAACTCCTTCTCAATTATATCTCTCAACAATACTACTATATCAGTCAAAACTAATACTAAACTTCTTGGTGTTGTTATTGATGGCCACCTTATGTTTGACATCCATATTGTACAGGTATTCAAAAAACACACCAAAAATTAGGCCTGTTGTATAGAAATAAAAAATACCTAAGGAGACAAAACATTCTCTGGCACAAGTTTTTCTACTGCCTGTTTTCTTTTACTCCTATACTCACTAATCTTCAAACCAACTTCAGTGCCAAACTTGAATCCACCTATAATTAATTTGCTAGATTTGCTGCAAACCTTTCTTACTGCTCTCACCGGTGCACTACCCTAAAAAATCTTCTGTGGCCAGAAGCTCAAAAGCAAATCTTACTTCCACAACTCTACCTCACTCACTCTATTCTATCTAATCCCTCCCTCTGCTCTGCTCTCTCTGCCCTAATCTGTCCCTTTACTCTCAAACATCTCTTGGAAGTCTATAAGTCCATGAAATAATTGGTAAACTTTTTTATAGTCATTCAGTTGCTAACACCTGGAATAAACTTTCCCCAGACCTAAGAGCTGCCACTAGTAGTTTCAGTTTAAAAAAAAAATGCTAAAAGATTACATGCTCAAAATGTGGTCTTAATCCTTCTCCTACTCCAACCTGACCTATTCCTCTTCATCTTCTCTTCCTCCTTTATATCTGTCAATACTATGTTATGGTAACTATACCCCATTTTCTTTTCTTTCTTCCTGCAGACAATCTACCTAATATCAAAAACTGTTTATTGTCAAATGTTAATTACATTTCATATTTTAACTTGTTGTTACTCACCAATTGTTAACTGCACTCCTACTCTCTGTGTGTTATTTAAGGTTTTGTTTAGAAGTCTGTTTACTGTTGGTGTACCATATGAGTTCCTTGTTGTTACTAATAGTTACACTCTATATTTGTATATGTTTTGTTTATTTATTTATTTATTTATTTTTTTATGTTTTGGAGCTTTTCTCCTCAGCCTCTGCTGAAAAAGGGTTTCTTGCCCAGTCAAATTAACCCGGTTAACAAATGTCAAATAAATCATCAAATAAATAAAATTTATTGCTGTAATCTGGACTGGCTAATATAGGGTGTCCTCCTAAAGCCCTTTTAAGCTTTTGGAATGCCTGCTCACAGGCTGGGATTCACACTAACCCCTGAGACTCTTCCTGCCCCCACTGCAAATACTCAGCACAAGGGACTCCCTATAATGGTAAGACTTCAGCATGTTAACATAGTAAAATCTGTGCCTCTGCTTCCTGCCTAGCAGGTTTACCATGTAATTAACATCACTGACCTTCCTTACCACTTTGAAGGGTCTGTCCCAAGCTGCCTGCAGCTTATTGTGTCTGACAGTAATGAGCACCATAACCTGCTGTCCCACAGAAAGCTCTTGAGTTTGAGCGTTTCTGTCATATCAGACCTTTTTCTGCTGTTGGGCTCCTGCTAGGTTCTCCTGGTCCAAGCCCATGAGCTCCCTAAACCTTGTCCTGAGGTTTAGGACGTATGGCACAACAGACTCCTTGTGGGATTCACACTCATCCTCCCGCTTATCATGAATCAGATCTAAGGCATCCTCACCCTATGCCCATACAGCAACTCAAAGGTGAAAAACCTGTAGATTCCTGGGGTATCTCTCTGTATGCAAGCAGCAGATGGGGCAAATATATGTCTCACTCTCTCTTAAACTGGTCTGTAAATGCCCGTAGCGTGGTCTTTTGTGTAGAGTTGAACCTCTCCACAAGACCATTAGTCTGGGGATGGTAGGGGGTGGACTTCAAGTGTTTCACCCCACAGTGCCTCAAAAGACAAGCCAGCAGGTCTGACATGAAATTGGCATGTCTGTCAGTCAGTATTTCTCTCAGGAAACCCACCCTGCTGAAAGTCTCTAAGAAAGCATTTGCCACCTTCTCTGCCTTGATGGAGGACAGAGCCACTGCCTCAGGGTATCTAATAGCATAATCTAATACCAACAGGATATACTTCATCCCTGTGGAATTTGGGGTACTCAGAGGCCCCGCAATATCCATAGCTACCCTCTGAAATGGCTCTTCAATCGCAGGCAAAGGCATCAAAGGAGCTTTGACCTTGTCTCCAGTCTTGCCTACCTTTTGGCACTGCTCACACGTCCTTCAGTCCCCTGTTACATCCCTTGCAATCCCAGGCCAATAAAAGTTCTGTATAATATATTTCTTGCTACACTTTATGCCCATATGACCAGCAAAAGGAATATCATGGGCTATGGCTAGAGATGCCAGATGGTAGGCTCTGGGCACTACCAACTGTTGCATTACTTCACCCTGTAGTCTTCCCTCAGGGATCTGCTCTCTATACAGTACTTCTTTGTCCCAGTATACAGTCTCTTCTTTTCCTTGAGAATCAGGTACCTCCTTAGCTACCTCCCTCAAGCCTCATAATGTAGGGTCTGAAAGCTGATGCTGTCTCATTTCTACCTTTGTGACTCTTCCCAGCTCCTTTTCCACCAAAAGCCTAGTCTCTTCTGACAAATGTGCCTCACTGTCCACCTGTGTACTACCACTCATCTCTGCCATTGTGGGAACATCAGTATCTACCGGCATATGTGGCTCACTTTCAGGCTGGTTGCTACAGGGTAGCTCTCTCACTGAAATAGCTACCTCACCAGCCCCAGCTTCAGGTGTGGGGTATATCTGGGTCTCTCCCAGGCTACCTGACCCACATGCCTGTCTCCAAGCCTGACTTCATGTAACTGCATGCACACAAGGTACTGCATTATCAAAATCATTCCCTATCAGGACATCTGCAGGGATATCCTGAAATACAACTACCTGCTTGCTTCCTTTTCCACCCTTTCAGTCAAAGTGAACCCTGGGCAAAGGTATTTGGAATGGCGTCCCTCCAAAAGCTATGACTAGTGTGGACTGCCTAAGGAAGTACTGCTCCTCTTTAACCACTGCAGGCTTCACAATGGTTATGTCAGAGGCTGTGTCTCTCTTAGTAGTGGCCTGCCTTCCATCCACTAAGAAGGGATACATATGTCATTGATAATTTGATACCCCTGTTGCCTCCAGACAGCTTACCACTGGCATGCTGTTATTCCCACTTGCTGACTCTTTCACCTTTTTGTTCCCCATCTTGCCTCAGTGGACATTTGTATGCTACGTGGCACTTCTAATTACATTTAAAACATCTAACCCTTGGTCCTGCAGTGTACCTAAACTAGTGGCTTCCCCTTTAACTGGTGTACTCTGTTGGGGTGGGTTAAGCTGCCCACCGTGGGTTCTCCTATAACCATGGGCAGTGCTGGGTATCCCCTTCTTGTGCAGTAATGTCCAGCTCTCTAAGGAGAGATCTCCTTTTCTCCCCAGCTCATCTGCAGAGTTACATTCCCAGTCTGCCAGCCAGATTCTCATGTCCTCAGGCAAAGTTCTAAGGGCTTGTTCCCTCACCAAAATGTCTTCCAGCATGACCTGACACTCACCTATGAAAATAAGTGCTTAACAGAGCAATATAATCACATACACTTTCATCTGCCTTGCGTCTATGCTCATGAAACTTTTTTCTGTAAGCTTCAGGTGTTAACTTAAAACATTCTAGTAAACATTGTTTTACTTTATCATAGTTTAAACAATCAGCATCAGACAATTTACAAACAGCAGTTACAGCTTTACCATGGAGTAAGGGGTCAGGAACCATACCCAGAGCCCTTGGTCAACATTATACTGTTTTCATACTCTTTTAAATACATGAATAAAACTATCAAAATTATCACCCTCTGTAAACCGAGGAAGAAATTTACTGACCTTTATTGCTTCTGGGGTTTGGTTATTCCCTTCCCCATTACATCAATGACCTTGCCAAAGAGTCAGCATCTCCCTCTCATGTGGAAGTCTGATGTGATGTTTTTGCACGGATCTGTACAGTATCTTAATATGTGGGGACTGCAATTTAGTGTTAACTATGATCTTAATAAAATATCATTTTTGGATATTCTGATCTCTAATAATCAAGATGGCACTTTAAATATTTCTGTTTTTAAGAAACAATACAATTATAATTCCTTTCTGGAAGCTTCCAGTTGTCATCTTCCTTATGTTATCAGAAACATTCCAAAATCTCAATTTTTGAGAATCAAAAGAATTTGTTCTAGAGGTGAGCAGTTAGATTAGCATACAAGAGTGCTTTTTCAATGGATTCTTGACCAAGGTTGTAAGTATCATAATTTATATAGGGTTTATCATAGTGTCAACAGAGTTAATAGATCTGATTTATTGGAATATAAGAAAAAAATATAACAGAATTCCACTCTCAGATTTATAACCACATTTGGGGGCAATTCTCCAGCTTTCCACAGATTAATATCTACATAATGGGATGTTTTATTATCTGAAAAGAGGTTGGTAGATTTGATTCCATCCCAATGTTTATTTTCTTTTAGATGTAGCAGAACAATAGGTAGTCAACTCAACCATTATAAGAGGGGCACTTTGGTTAGGTTTGACAAACAATATACTACTGATAGAATACCATTGCAGGGTTGTTATCCTTGTGGACACTGTTCAGCTTGTAAAGTAGTCTTGAAGATAAAACAGTTTTCTTCCACCAATACTTCCTGGGTTTTTGATATCCAGTCTTTCAGTACATGTACATCAGAATGGGTCATTTATTTAGCTAGTTGTGATTGTTCTGCCTTTTATATAGGCAAAACATCCCAAAAATTTAAAACACAGATGTTTGAGCATTGTAGTGATAACAAAACTCTCTGTACATCTAATGCATTACATAAACATATAATTAAACATCCCACAGCTAGTTCTTGATTTATTACCGTTGAAAGGATATAATTTGTGGTTCTAATAAATTGGGTTGGCAAGATATTTTGAGTAGGAAGGAATGGACTTGGTTTGTAAAATTAGGGGTTTTATTTCTAACTGGCTTGAATGACACAATCTGATGGGCTGTGCTATACCTCTTGCAAGGAACTTTTGCTTCAATGTATATTTAAATGTATTTTCATGTAGTTTTTGGGATTTGCACTGATGAAGTCTTATGCAGAGACTGATTTGCCCTTGCCATTGAGTAAATTAGATCACTTCAGCTGAGTGCTTTGATTCTTGGTTTACAAACAGCTAAATCCAATTTCTTGGCATGAAAAGAAACAAAACATTACTTAGATTAACTAATATCTTTCGTCTTATCAAAATAATATCTGAGCTGTCCGTTCAAATCCAAGGAATGTAGAACTATCTCAAATCTATTTTGAGAAGAGGAAAACAAACAAAGGAAGATAAATGGTCTGATGCAAAGACAACTACTTTGAGCATAAAAGAAAGATTTGTCCTAATGGGCATTCTGTCTTTGTGAAAAAATAGAAAATAAAGAAACCGCCATAAGAGCCTGAGAATCTCTTGGCAGAAGTCAATGCCACTAACAAGACAGTCTTCCACATACAGAACTGCAAAGAAGAAGCTACTGGTTCAAAATGTGGCTCAGTTAAATTTTTCAAGAACAAAATTAATATCTCAAGAAGGAGGAATGGGCTTATTTAGTGGTGCAATAAGAGGGATGCCTTTCAAAAGTTATTTACCTCAAACCTAGAGGATAGTGGTGGGTCCAAAAGCATTCAAGCAGTAATGGCTGACAAATGAATTTTTACAGGTGAGTATGCCAGACCAGACTTGTACAACTTATACAAATAAGAAAGATCATTAGGAATACCAACTAAAAGAGGGTCCTGTTTGTGATGGTGACACCAAGCAGATTTTTTTTCCATTTAGCAACATATGATTTTCTGGTAGTGTGCTTTCTGGCCTTCTGCAAAACCTGAAGTACATCCTCAGAAAAATCGTATCTAAAAGGAATCAAAACCCTATCACCCAGAAGATGCAACTGTATGGTGAGATGAGGGTGAATGCAACAGTCTTGTCCTTTCTATTATTATCCACCCTGTGAGGTGATTTTTGATGACTGGCATTGGTCAGGTAAAAGAGAAGGGAAAACTAATGCTGTCAGCTAAAAGGGAGTCAGAAACAAGATTTTAGGCATGTCCTGCATAATCTTGTGTAGAAACCTTGACAACAGAGGAAGAGGGGAATAAATGTACAGGAACATTTCTTTCCAAGAAAAAGACATGGTGATCATTTTCCAAGCCAGAGGACATAATGCTCTACAACAGAACTGAGGAAATTGTTTATTAAGAGGGGAGGCAAAATGATCTACTTGAATGCATCCCACTGATAGTCAATGTCCAGGAAAACTTCCCTTGATGCATTCAATTGCCAAGATTTGTTCTGGACCTGCTCAGATTGTATGCCACCACATTTTGCTCTGAGGAAATATAAACCACCTAAGTGTTAAGTGATGGTGGATTGCAAAGTCCCAATCTATGAGGACCAGTCTACAAAAATGGTAAGAATCTGTGTCCCCCTGCCCCAGCTTTCTTATGTACCATATGACAGTAGCGTTGTTTGCGAAATCCCTGAGGAGCTGGAATCCAGAGGGAATGCAAAGCCAGAAGAGCTAAAATCAGAGGTCTCATTTCCTTGATGTTGTTATAGTTCTTCAACTGCTGAGGAAACCAAACTCTCTGGACCCTGATGTCATTGGAAGAAGACCCCCCCCTCCAACCTAGGCCTGAAGCATCTGCAAGCAGCTCCTGAATTTGGGAAGGAATTTGAAAAGGTAGACCTGGATTCAGAGAAATCTGGTAAATCCAACATAGAAACTCCTTTCTGAGGCAAGTCAAGAGAGGAAGAGGAATGCCCAGAGGATGACAATGTTGTAGCCAAATAGTATTGAGATACCAGTGAAACTTCTGGTTGTGGAGTCTGGCCAAAGGAACAATTGAAATGGTGGAAGTCATGAACCCCAGGTCTCGAAGAAAGTTTCTTGCAGACACCACCTGTCAAAGAAGAAGAGACTGGAAGAATGTTGATAGGGACAAGACTTTGGGAGGAAGATAAAATACATCATTGAGAGGGTCTGAATCCTGCATCCCTGGAAAGTCTGATTCTTTGAAGGGGTTAAACACAGAATTTTTGAGATTGATAGTAAACCTGCACTACACAGAAGGAGCATGGTACTTGAATAAGAAGGTCATCCAAACAGTGAAAAATATGAACACCATGGAGTCTGCAAAACATTATGATTAGGGTGAGACATTCGGTAAAACCATCTCAGTGCTGTAGACAGAGCAAATAACAAAGCAGAGAACTAATAAAGTGATGAAGAAACATAGAATCATAAGCACTTACTGAAGAGTGGAATAGGAATGGGGAGGTAGGTATTTTTCAGGTTTAGAGACACCAGGAAGGCCTGATAAAGAAGCAGAAGAAAGAAGGACTGGAGATACAAAGGTATGAAAGAAGGAACCTTTAGAAAGGTGTTGAGAAAGGGGAGATCCATAAAAGATCTCCAAGAACCCTCGTTGTTGGGGATGAGAAGCATCCTAGAGTAAAATCTCTTGTTCATCTGCAACAGAGGGACCAGTTGAATAGTCCCTTGAAATAAGCGGTCCTGAAGAAGAGGAAGACATGATGCAGTTGGCAATGTGGAGGTTGAGGTATCCAAGAAAAACTAGGAAGGGATTTTCAAACCATAAAATAACCATTTTGGATGACTGAAAGAAACCATGAGTCTGTGGGGATTTGTTGCCAAGCTGGAAAGAACACAGTTAACCCGAGAGAAGGAGGAATCTTTCTGAGAGTAATTATTGTTAGAAAGATGCAGACTATTTTAAAGAGCTTTGCAGAGCCAAACAGATTCTGGGTGTCCAAGGGACAGTCCAACAACTTGGTCTAAATATCGTCAGAGAGAGTGAGAGAGAGAGAGAGAGAAAGATTACTGCCTAGGCCTGGAATAACTCCTGATAACTGACCCTGATGCAGCCACCCATGAAGAGGCATCAGAAGCATCATAACTGCATTTGATGTAAAGTTGAGCTACCTGTGAAGCAAAACCTAATAAACAAATGGCAGAAGTCTTAGCTTTAGTCAGGCATGTCAGCCAGAACAACTTCTGACTTAGAAACTAGAGCCACAATATACCTGGTCATATGGAGTCTGGTAATTTATGTATGGTACTAAAAGCTAAGTTGGCAGAGGTATAAACCTTCTTATCATAACTGTCCATAACTCTGCTATCCTTATTAGAAGGTAACAACGTAAACGAATGGAATAACTTAGAGGGTTTGTCAGCAGAAAGAGAAATTGTTTCAGGATTAGAAGAAGGATTGTTGTACTTTTAAGATTCATGAACTTATTTTTTATTTATTTTTTTTTTTTTATTAGCAGTGGGCTGAGATTCTGAAGCCTGTGAAGAAGAATTAAAAGAATCAACACAGAGGATACTGAAGAAGGCCTTGGAGAATCCAACTGCAGGAGGTCATAATATATTTTCTGGACCTCTGACATTTAGGAACTTTCCCACTGAAAATGTTCCATCATTTTAACAATGGTGTCCCCAAAGGGCAGCTCCTAACCAAGGAAATCAAAGTAGAAAGTATCATCTTCATCTGGCCCAAGGTAAGAGGGAATGGATCTAGAAAGAATAAGCAATGGATTATTCCCCAGAATCCAATCTTCTTCCTCATCATAAGAATTAGAAACTCAAAGTCTTTTAGAGGGAGTGGAAGAGAAAACAACTGGTAAAGGTATTGACAGACCCTCAGGGGATTTTATGGCCATGAGGACATTAAAAAAAAGTGAGTGAAAAACCCACCACTCTTTATGAAGGTCGTTGCATGCCTAGTCTTCTGTTTTCTGTTTTTATTTAAGATGAACCTCTGTCTAACTGCAATAAAGGAACCAGAATTTTTTTTCCCTAAACAATATATGGGGAATCCCCCTTGGCTCTTCAGAGATAATTGGCCATGGATCTGCACCAGATGAAGGCTCAGCCTCAATGAACACACAGCGAACAAGCCCCATGTTGGCTTCCACTAGGATTACAGTAGAGGGAGCAGATGTTGGAAACAACCACTTTGGGTTTTTCATCTGACTCTAAGGCAATATCTGGTATTAGCTGGACAGTAGAAGTCTATGAATGCATTTCATTACCTCTCTGAAGTAAACGGATAACTGTTTGAACAGGCAGATTCAGAAGCCATTGCTCCCTGAGCTAACAACTTCAGATGCTGATTTTCTAAATACACCGACAGTGATGACTGATGACAGATGGCTGAACAAGGTCTTGGGTACATAGGCTTGGCAAATATCACACAGGGTGCATTCAGAATAGGCACTTTTCATGAGTATCCTATGGGGAGACTGCATCCCACACTAACATTTCCCCTTTCTGGATGACTGTAAAACAAGTAATCAAGCAAAGAGAAAACAAAGAAGAGTCCCTAATGGGTACTTATCTGCCCTAGGCTCAGTAGCTGAGTCAACCAATAAACAACTTCCGGACCAAATTAAAAATCAGCATTCAGACTAGTAGCAAATTTCTAAGGATTCGGCACTCGTACTTCCCTTATGTGTCTTATGCCTCAGACATAAGGCATACATCTGACACATAGTGCTTGGAAGGGCCTAAGGCTTTGGTATACTAGTTGGATGTATGACTATCTTCAGCATGATACCATTTTTGTAGGGAACACTGCAACAGTGATAAGGAAGGACAACTATATTATGCTGTTGTTTTGCAAGCTAGTGATTTGTGTATAGCAAACAAATGCTGTGAGATGGATTGCTTGTGAAAATGAAATAATGGAGCTTAGCCAACTATTGTTTTCAAGATATTTAAAAGTAAAAACAAAATACAGGCTGGAGTAATTTGAAACATGTGGTTGTGTCTCATCTCTGTATGTTTAGGAATGAAGAAAATAACTATTTTTACCATAAAAACAAGTTGCAGTTGCTTCCCCCCTTTTTGAAAAGTTAATTTTCTTTTGTATCTTCTAACACTATTTTGGATGTTAAATGACTACTGGCACAAAGCTGTTATAACAACCATGTTGGACTTTCTAGACTCCACTTCTGATTGAATCATCACTATAACCTGTATCACAGTAGTTAGCATAAGGGCTAGTAGATGAAATCCCAAGAGAGTCACAATTACCAAAAAAATTGCAGGTCACATGACTAACATTCCTGCATAACTCTACTGTTAAAGGTATACTACCATTGATACCTGCATACTGTGTGGTGTTACATTTAAATTGCCACATTAACTCTTTGTATTCCAGGAACAAATCTATAGGTCCACCTCTTGATCCTACACTCACTTGGTCAACAGCAATAAATTTGAACTTATGGATAGGAAAATTCTGAATATGCTTGGCCAAGGTTTGTTCTCATTTTGTTTTTGAATGTCATAAACATGCTGATAAATTCTGTTCCTAAATTTATTAATGTTTTTTCCAATATAGGAACAATCACAGCCTTGGCATTTGGCCACATAAACCGAGGCCTTATTATGTCAATCAAACCTATGCCGTAACATAATTGTGCCAAAACCTTCTATGAAGATTTTTGTGCCCTCAATAATATATCTGCATTGGGAACAATAGCCATATTTTTTCATAACCCCACCAACACTTTGGCTTGGACATCTCTCAATATAGTTTTTAAAACTTTTTCTTTCCTATACACAACTGTTGGTTTTACCCCCACCCTTTTTAGATGGTCTTTCTCAGCTTCAAAGATGGCACAATTCCTAAAAATAATTTCTTTTATGCCCTGGAAGTGCAAATTAAATGATAAAACTAGGGCGTTGTTGTAGACGGTGGGGGTAGTCTTATCCGAAACATTGTCATTCCATAAAGTATAAATTTCCTTGTCTACCAAGCTTAACAGGGGAAAAATGTCCCCTTTGTCTTTTGTAAGAAACTTCATCAAAATGTGGGTCTAGAAAATCTATAGGGTAATCTCTCCTAACCAACATACTTTTAAGGGTGTCACTCTCCACCTGAAATAAACCTTCATCACTAATCATACAAGCCAGCCGGACACATTGTTCCTTGACCAGGGAGCTCTTCTGATGAACTGGGTGACAGCTCTGGAAGTGAAGTAAAGAATTAGAATATGTGGGTTTCCTGTACAAGGTGGACACAACATTTTTGTTCACTCTTTCATTGAAAAGAGAGAACTCTATATAATGTACCATCTCCTCATTGGTTTCTATAGTGAACCTCAGAAACCCAGTACTAAGATTCAAAAATTCAAAAAACCTGTCCAACCGCCCATTGGTTCCTTTCCAGAAAATAAAGATATCATTCAGGAATCGCCTGTTAAAAACACCAATATTTTGTAAAGTTTGATGTAAAAATAGAATTAACCTCCCATTGTGTCAGGACAATGTTTGCAAAAACAAGTGCACAAGCAGCTTCCATCGCTACAGCTTTTATCTATCTAAAAAGCTGCCTGTCAAAGGAAGTAAACATTTTATCAAGAATAATCTCCACAAGGGTCCTGAACACTAAGATTCTACTATGCTCAAGCCCTGAGTTTGTACAGAGGAAGTCATAAAACATCTCTAACCCTTCATGGTGAGGAATAACTGTAAAGAGATCTTGTATATCAATTTAACAAAGGTCAAAGCATCTGAATAAAAATCCCAAGAATCTTTAAATAAATGTGTAAATTTACACAGGACCCCTGTCAAATGACAATCTACAAATGTAGATAGGTGAAAGGTTTTTGAGGTTTTGGCATCAACAATAGGTTGAAGAGGGGGGTTCACAATGTTTTTGTGGATCTTCAGAATACCAAAAGGAGTGGGTCTATAGTAAAAGACCAAAAAATTAAAAATGCAAACATCTAAAGAGCGAAAGAAACAGAACCTCAAACTTGCTATTGTAATGGCTGTGCCCCCCGCTAAATATATATTCCAACTCCGAGATCACACTACAGTGAGGAAAGGGCAAATATTCCACTCTTCACTGTACCACGATCTGACAAACAGCACTTTGAGGTTCCCTTTTTTTCACTCTTTAGGTGTTCATGGTTCTGCTCTTTCGGTCTTGTAATATAGACCCAAAATCGTGGGTGTATGAGAGGATTCAACACTCAAATATTGAAGTTCACTCATGGTGATCAGATTATCTAAAAATAAGTCATTTAACATAACGTCTATGTGTCTGTAAGCAATATTCAATTAATTTAAGGAGACTTTGTCACAGGTATCAGAAAACAAAAACAGCAACCTCTTGCTGACATAGTCATTGCTATCCATGATGACAAGTCCCCCATCCTTATCGGTTTCATGAGCCTAATGGGCCTATTTTTGGAAATTTCTTTAAGTAAATTCATTTCATCCTGACTTAAATTTAAAGAATGGTTTGAACTAGTACCAAGTAACTTTCTTATATCACTGGCACAAATCATTTCAAAAAATGTAAAATAGGATGAAGTGGTGGATTAAAACTGATGGACCTCTTGCAGCTTGTAGTTGGAGAAATGTTATCATCAACCTCAAAATAAAAACAAAAACTGAGTTTTCTCACAAATGTTTTTAGGTCCAGCAAAACTGGGTCAGTTATCGTTGCTTGAGTTGGACAAATGTAAGTCCCCTTTGAAATAAATTGAGATGTAATCTCACAACTGCTTAAATTATAAATTTTAAAGCCTTCATATTCCTTTACAATGATGTTACAAAAATCGTCACCAAACTATCATCCCCTCACTCTCCCACTTCCCTTTTTTGAGGCTGGTAATAACATTTCTGCAACTACAAGTTGCAAGAGGTCCAGCAGTTTTAATCCACTTCATCCTATTTTACATTATTTTTAATGATTTGTGGCAGTGATATAAGAAAGTTACTTGGTACTAGTTCAGACCATTCTTTAAATTTAAGTCAGGATGAAATGAATTTACTTAAAGAAATTTCCAACAATAGGCCCATTAGGCTCATGAAACCCAATAAGGGTGGGGGACTTGTCATCATGGATAGCAATAACTATGTCAGTAAGATGTTGCCGTTTTTGTTTTGATACCTATGACAAAGTCTCCTTAAATTAATTGAATATTGCTTACAGACACATAGATGTTATGTTAAATGATTTCTTTTTAGATAATCAGATCACCATGAGTGAACTTCAATATTTGAGTACTGAATTCCCTCAAATACCCACAGTTTTTGGTATTCCTAAGATCCAAAAAACATTGTTGACCCCCCCTCTTCAACCTATTGCTGATGCCAAGGCCTCAAAAACATTTCCCCTAGCTAAATTTGTAGATTTTCATTTGAAAGGGATCCTGTCTAAATTTACACATTTATTTAAAGATTCTTGGGATTTTTTAACAAAAGTGTCCAATAAATTTTATTTAGATGATTTGGCCTTTGTTAAATTGATATACAAGATCTCTGTACAGTTATTCCTCACTATGAAGGGTTAGAGATGTTTTTTGACTTCATTTGTACCAACTCTGGGTTTGAACATAGTATAATTTTGATGTTCTGGACCCTTGTGATGATTATTCTTGAGAAAATGTTTATTTCCTTTGACGGCCAGCTTTTTAGACAGAGGAAAGGTGAAGTGATGGGAGCCGCTTGTGCACCTGTTTTTGCAAACATTGTCCTGACACAATGTGATGTTAATACTATTTTTACATAAGAATTTTCAAAATATTAGTGTTTTTATGGGCAATACCTGGATGACATCATTATTTTCTGGAAAGGAACCAGGGGGCAGTTGGACATGTTTTTTTGAATTTTTTAATCTTAGTACTGGGTTTCTCAGGTTCACTATGGAAACCAATGAGGAGATGGTACATTATATAGACATATCTCTTTTCAATGAAAGAGTGAACAAAAATTTTGTGCCCACCTTGTACAGGAAACCCACATATTCTAATTCTTTACTTCAGTTCTAGAACTGTCATCCAGTTCATCAAAAGAGATCCCTGGTCAAGGGACAATCTGTTCAGCTGATCAGTATGATTAGTAATAAAGGTTTATTTCAGGTGGAGAGTGACACCCTTAAGAATATATTGATTAGGAAAGGTTACCCTATAGATTTTCTAAACTCAAATTTTTGATGACGTTTCTTACAAAAGAGAAAGGGGGCATTTTTTCCCCTATTAGGCTTGCTGGACAAGGAAGTTTATACCTTATGGAATGACAATTGGTTGGATAAGACTACCTCACCGACTACAACAACGCCCTAGTTTTATCATTTAATTTGCACTTCCAGGGTATTAAAGAAATTATTTTTAGGAACTTGGCCATCTTTGAAGCTGACAAAGACCATCTAAAAAGGGTGGGGGTAAACCGACAGTTGTGTATAGAAAAGATCTTTGTTGTAAAAACTATATTGAGAGATGTCTGAGCAGGAGTGTTGGGTGGGGTCATGAAAAAATGTGGCCATTGTTCCCAATGCAGACATATTATTGAGGGGACAAAAATCTTCATAAAAAGTTTTGGCACAATTAGATTATGGCATAGGTTTGATTGTCATAGTAAGGCCTTGGGTTATGTGGCCAAATGCCTTGGCTGTGATTGTTTCTGCATTGGAAAAACCATTAATAAATTTAGGAACATAATTTATCAGCATGTTTACTACATTCAAAAACAAAATGAGAACAATGGCTTGGCCAAGCATATTCAGAACTTTCATATCCATAAGTTCAAATTTATTGGTATTGACCAAGTGAATGCAGGGTCAAGCGATGGACCTGTAGATTTGTTCCTGGAATGCAAAGAGTTAATGTGGCAACTTAAATGTAATGCCACACAGTATCCAGGTATCAATGAAGTTACTTCTATATCAAGTGTTTTAAAATTGGAAGTTGATTTTTTTTCTGTAGTCTTGTCCACAGGGATTGTACAGCTGGATATATACAACCATATTTATAATATATATTGAATGTCTATATCTATATATATATATATATATATATATATATATATATGTGTGTGTGTGTGTGTGTGTGTGTGTGTATGTGTGTGTGTTTGTGTATGTGTGTTCCTTTGTTTGCATTTTTCATTGACATGTTTCCGTAGTGTTTTAATAGATTTTAATTTCCTTTCATGTCTATTGTTGTTTTTTCAGGGTATGTTATCATGAACAATTGCACGGTATGTTATGTTTTTACACTATGGCTCGTAGGTATTGTTTTTACAGAATTACATATTGTGTAGCCCGATACATTTTATACCTCTAAGGAGATAGCTGGAACATTAATTGGCTTCAATTAAGTCAGGTGGTTTGGTCATGTTGTACTTAACTATTGCACTTGAAACTTTGTGGTTGTTCTGAAGACGTCAATAGTTTATTACTGACGAAAGCGCATAACTAAATAAATGGTATTTATATATGGTATATATATATATATATATATATATATATATATATATATATATATATATATATATATAGTATTTATAAATGGTATACAGAAAAATGAGAATATTGTAATCATTTCAGCTGATAAAGGGGGTGCCGTGGTGATTTTAAACTGGCTTGACTATGATAAGGAAGCCACCAGACAACTGTCAGACCAAAAGTATTATTCACGTATGACAATTAATCCAACATCCAGGTTTCAAAAACAGATTGAAGACTTTATTTTTTGGGCCAAGGATGAATTTATTATTACAGAGGAAACGGCACAACAACTCATTGTCCATGACCCAACTCCACAATACTTATACTTTTTACCAAAAACTCACAAAAGTCTTATCAATTCCCCTGGGCATCCCATTGTGTCTGGGAGAGGGTACATCACAGAACCCCTTTCTTTGTTTCTTACCCAGCATTTAAAACCATTGTTGACTTTTGTATGATCACGTATACATGATACCACCATGTTTCTTAACATTATATCTGATAGTCAGTTGGAAGAGGACTGGCTAATGTGCACTTTAGATGTTTGTTCCTTGTATACCAACATTCCTCACAAGTTTGGCTTGGAGGCTTTGTAATTCTGGTTAGATCAAGCTGGTTTATATCAACCCCTTTTTAATTCTTTTCTGGTGGAATTAGCCAAATTTGTTTTAACCAGCAATGTCTTTTTTTATCATGACAAATGTTATTGGCAGGTCAAGGGAACAGCTATGGGAGATTCTTTTGCTCCCATTTATGCTGACCTTTTCATGGCCTTTGTTGAACATCACATAATTTATAATTCTAGGAACAACATCTATTTGGAGCACATTGACATTTGGCGCCGTTATCTTGACGACTGCTGGATGGTTTGGAGAGGAGACATACAAGGCCTAATGGATTTCATTTCTTACCTTAACAATAATATTTGGGGTTTGGAATTTACTGTACACTATGATTACAATAAAATTACTTTTCTGGATGTTGCCATTACCAAATTGCCTGACCACACACTATCTACGGAAGTATTCAGGAAACATCCTGAATACTATACTATTTTACACACTTCTAGTTTTCATCCCCCTCATGTTATACGCAATATTCCCAAGTCACTATTCATCCGCATCAAACACATTTGTTCCACTGATAATGCCTTTCAACATCATAGGAGGGATCTAACTGAAAGATTCAGGTCCAGGGGTTATCCTATTGGCCATGTGTCCAGTGCCAGCAATATGACTAATTTTTCTAAGAGAAATGATTTTCTCAAATATCAGAAACATACCTCTGATAAAAGCACCATATTAAGATTCACCACCACTTATGCCCGGAATTCGAATCAACTAATTGACAGTATTAACAACCATTGGAACATCTTACAATATGATTCTGACATCTCTAAATTCATTCCAGATTGATGTCAGTTTTCATTTAGGAAAGGCAAAAATTTAGGGGGTTTCTTTAATCATTTTAAGCATGGCAGCAGGCACAATAACACTCAATTTAAACAAACCACACTCTCAGGGGATCCACTCATGGGTTGTTTTCCATGTGGACATTGTACCAATTGTGACAAAATTGACAAATCCAAACAATTTTCCAGTCAGAACTGTTCACAGGTCTATGATATTAATTTTTTTGCCAACTGTAGCAGTGACTGGCTTATCTCTCTGGCCAGTTGTCACTGTGGTGCTTTTTATGTAGGACAGACCTCCCGGCAACTTAGAATCAGAATCACAGAACACATTAGCAATATTAGGACACACAAGACAACAAATGCTCTATACAAACATTCTTTGGTACACACTACTGCCAAATTTACATTTATGGTTACTGATATTATACAAGGGAACAGAATAAATAAAGCAGGCTGGCATTCAATTCTTAATACTAAGGAAAAGAAATGGATTATCAAACTGGGGGGATTATTCCCACCTGGGCTTAATGACAATTTCTGAATTAACCAATGGGCATTTTGTAACCTCTTTATATTCTTGTCACACTTTTGTTTTGTTTAATTTCACTGATGAAGGTTGTGTATACCCTACCGAAACCGGTCTGTGTCGCAAAAGTGTTGCATATGTGTAGGTTTTTTAACCTGTCACAACAAATTGTTATTTTCAGGATCCATGGTTTACTGGTTCTGTTTTTTCTGCTTCATGTTACCTTTGGGACCGGGCAATTGCCTCATGCGCAGGAACTCTTTTTATGTTACGTTTGTACAGAGGAAGTCATAAAACATCTCTAACCCTTCATGGTGAGGAATAACTGTAAAGAGATCTTGTATATCAATTTAACAAAGGTCAAAGCATCTGAATAAAATTTATTGGAAACTTTTGTTAAAAAAATCCTAAGAATCTTTAAATAAATGTGTAAATGTACACAGGACCACTGTCAAATGACAATCTACAAATGTAGATAGGTGAAAGGTTTTAGAGGCTTTGGCATCAACAATAGGTTGAAGAGGGGGGTTCACAATGTTTTTGTGGATCTTCAGAATACCAAAAGGAGTGGGTCTATAGTAAAAGACCAAAAAATTAAAACTGCAAACATCTAAAAAGCGAAAGAAACAGAACGTCAAACTTGCTATTGTAGGGGCTGTGCCCCTCGCTAAATATATATTCCAACTCCGAGATCACACTACAGTGAGGAAAGGGCAAATATTCCACTCTTCACTGTACCTTGATCTGACAAACAGCACTTCGAGGTTCCCTTTTTTTCACTCTTTAGGTGTTCACGGTTCTGCTCTTTCGGTCTTGTAATATAGACCCAAAATCGTGGGTGTATGAGAGGATTCAACACTCAAATATTGAAGTTCACTCATGGTGATCAGATTATCTAAAAATAAGTCATTTAACATAACGTCTATGTGTCTGTAAGCAATATTAATTTAATTTAAGGAGACTTTGTCACAGGTATCAGAAAACAAAAACAGCAACCTCTTGCTGACAAAGTCATTGCTATCCATGATGACAAGTCCCCACATCCTTATCGGTTTCATGAGCCTAATGGGCCTATTTTTGGAAATTTCTTTAAGTAAATTCATTTCATCCTGACTTAAATTTAAAGAATGATTTGAACTAGTACCAAGTAACTTTCTTATATCACTGGCACAAATCATTTCAAAAAATGTAAAATAGGATGAAGTGGTGGATTAAAACTGATGGACCTCTTGCAGCTTGTAGTTGCAGAAATGTTATCATCAACCTCAAAATAAAAGCAAAAACTGAGTTTTCTCACAAATGTTTTTAGGTCCAGCAAAACTGTGTCAGTTATCATTGCTTGAGTTGGACAAATGTAAGTCCCCTTTGAAATAAATTGAGATGTAATCTCACAACTGCTTAAATTATAAATTTTAAAGCCTTCATATTCCTTTACAATGATGTTACAAAAATCGTCACCAAACTATCATCCCCTCACTCTCCCACTTCCCTTTTTTGAGGCTGGTAATAACATTTCTGCAACTACAAGTTGCAAGAGGTCCAGCAGTTTTAATCCACTTCATCCTATTTTACATTTTTTTTAATGATTTGTGGCAGTGATATAAGAAAGTTACTTGGTACTAGTTCAGACCATTCTTTAAATTTATTTCAGGATGAAATGAATTTACTTAAAGAAATTTCCAACAATAGGCCCATTAGGCTCATGAAACCCAATAAGGGTGGGGGACTTGTCATCATGGATAGCAATAACTATGTCAGTAAGATGTTGCCGTTTTTGTTTTGATACCTATGACAAAGTCTCCTTAAATTAATTGAATATTGCTTACAGACACATAGATGTTATGTTAAATGATTTCTTTTTAGATAATCAGATCACCATGAGTGAACTTCAATATTTGAGTACTGAATTCCCTCAAATACCCACAGTTTTTGGTATTCCTAAGATCCAAAAAACATTGCTGACCCCCCCTCTTCAACCTATTGCTGATGCCAAGGCCTCAAAAACATTTCCCCTAGCTAAATTTGTAGATTTTCATTTGAAAGGGATCCTGTCTAAATTTACACATTTATTTAAAGATTCTTGGGATTTTTTAACAAAAGTGTCCAATAAATTTTATTTAGATGATTTGACCTTTGTTAAATTGATATACAAGATCTCTATACAGTTATTCCTCACTATGAAGGGTTAGAGATGTTTTTTGACTTCATTTGTACCAACTCTGGGTTTGAACATAGTATAATTTTGATGTTCTGGACCCTTGTGGTGATTATTCTTGAGAAAATGTTTATTTCTTTTGATGGCCAGCTTTTTAGACAGAGGAAAGGTGAAGTGATGGGAGCCGCTTGTGCACCTGTTTTTGCAAACATTGTCCTGACACAATGTGATGTTAATACTATTTTTACATAAGAATTTTCAAAATATTAGTGTTTTTATGGGCCATACCTGGATGACATCATTATTTTCTGGAAAGGAACCAGGGGGCAGTCGGACATGTTTTTTGAATTTTTTAATCTTAGTACTGGGTTTCTCAGGTTCACTATGGAAACCAATGAGGAGATGGTACATTATATAGACATCTCTCTTTTCAATGAAAGAGTGAACAAAAAGTTTGTGTCCACCTTGTACAGGAAACCCACATATTCTAATTCTTTACTTCAGTTCTAGAGCTGTCATCCAGTTCATCAAAAGAGATCCCTGGTCAAGGGACAATCTGTTCAGCTGATCAGTATGATTAGTAATAAAGGTTTATTTCAGGTGGAGAGTGACACCCTTAAGAATATATTGATTAGGAGAGGTTACCCTATAGATTTTCTGAACTCAAATTTTTGATGACGTTTCTTACAAAAGAGAAAGGGGGCATTTTTTTCCCCTATTAGGCTTGCTGGACAAGGAAGTTTATACCTTATGGAATGACAATTGGTTGGATAAGACTACCTCACCGACTACAACAACGCCCTAGTTTTATCATTTAATTTGCACTTCCAGGGTATTAAAGAAATTATTTTTAGGAACTTGGCCATCTTTGAAGCTGACAAAGACCATCTAAAAAGGGTGGGGGTAAACTGACAGTTGTGTATAGAAAAGATCTTTGTTGTAAAAACTATATTGAGAGATGTCTGTGCAGGAGTGTTGGGTGGGGTCATGAAAAAATGTGGCCATTGTTCCCAATGCAGACATATTATTGAGGGGACAAAAATCTTCATAAAAGGTTTTGGCACAATTAGATTATGGCATAGGTTTGATTGTCATAGTAAGGCCTTGGGTTATGTGGCCAAATGCCTTGGCTGTGATTGTTTCTGCATTGGAAAAACCATTAATAAATTTAGGTACAGAATTTATCAGCATGTTTACTACATTCAAAAACAAAATGAGAACAATGGCTTGGCCAAGCATATTCAGAACTTTCATATCCATAAGTTCAGATTTATTGCTATTGACCAAGTGAATGCAGGGTCAAGCGATTGACCTGTAGATTTGTTCCTGGAATGCAAAGAGTTAATGTGGCAACTTAAATGTAATGCCATACAGTATCCAGGTATCAATGAAGTTACTTCTATATCAAGTGTTTTAAAATTGGAAGTTGATTTTTTTTCTGTAGTCTTGTCCACAGGGATTGTACAGCTGGATATATACAACCATATTTATAATATATATT